>NW_028157013.1:0-5000 GCF_964263955.1 Coregonus lavaretus | reverse complement strand
TATTTGACCCCCTCTCAATCAGAAAGATTTCTGGCTCCCAGGTGTCTTTTATACAGCTAACGAGCTGAGATTAGGAGCACACTCTTAAAGGGAGTGCTCCTAATCTCAGCTTGTTACCTGTATAAAAGACACCTGTCCACAGAAGCAATCAATCAATCAGATTCCAAACTCTCCACCATGGCCAAGACCAAAGAGCTCTCCAAGGATGTCAGGGACAAGATTGTAGACCTACAAAAGGCTGGAATGGGCTACAAGACCATCGCCAAGCAGCTTGGTGAGAAGGTGACAACAGTTGGTGCGATTATTCGCAAATGGAAGAAACACAAAATAACTGTCAATCTCCCTCGGCTTGGGGCTCCATGCAAGACCTCACCTCGTGGAGTTGCAATGATCATGAGAACGGTGAGGAATCAGCCCAGAACTACACGGGAGGATCTTGTCAATGATCTCAAGGCAGCTGGGACCATAGTCACCAAGAAAACAATTGGTAACACACTACGCCGTGAAGGACTGAAATCCTGCAGCGCCCGCAAGGTCCCCCTGCTCAAGAAAGCACATATACATGCCCATCTGAAGTTTGCCAATGAACATCTGAATGATTCAGAGGAGAACTGGGTGAAAGTGTTGTGGTCAGATGAGACCAAAATGGAGCTTTTTGGCATCAACTCAACTCGCTGTGTTTGGAGGAGGAGGAATGCTGCCTATGACCCCAAGAACACCATCCCCACCGTCAAACATGGAGGTGGAAACATTATGCTTTGGGGGTGTTTTTCTGCTAAGGGGACAGGGACGGGGCCATGTACCGTCAAATCTTGGGTGAGAACCTCCTTCCCTCAGCCAGGGCATTGAAAATGGGTCGTGGATGGGTATTCCAGCATGACAATGACCCAAAACACACGGCCAAGGCAACAAAGGAGTTGCTCAAGAAGAAGCACATTAAGGTCCTGGAGTGGCCTAGCCAGTCTCCAGACCTTAATCCCATAGAAAATCTGTGGAGGGAGCTGAAGGTTCAAGTTGCCAAACGTCAGCCTCGAACCCTTAATGACTTGGAGAAGATCTGCAAAGAGGAGTGGGACAAAATCCCTCCTGAGATGTGTGCAAACCTGGTGGCCAACTACAAGAAACGTCTGACCTCCGTGATTGCCAACAAGGGTTTTGCCACCAAGTACTAAGTCATGTTTTGCAGAGGGGTCAAATACTTATTTCCCTCATTAAAATGCAATTAAATGTATAACATTTTTGACATGCGTTTTCTTGGATTTTTTGTTGTTATTCTGTCTCTCACTGTTCAAATAAACCTACCATTAAAATTATAGACTGATCATTTATTTGTTAGTGGGCAAACGTACAAAATCAGCAGGGGATCAAATACTTTTTTCCCTCACTGTATTAACACACATACACATACACATACACATATACACATACATACACACACATACACACACACACACACACATATATATATATATATATATATATATATATATATATATATACATACATACATATATACATACATCCATACACACACACATATCCTTTTTAAAATTATATTTCCCTTCATTACTTTCCAACCCCACCACCCCTTCCCCAATTGGAGTAAACTAGTGAACTCCTTGAAGTTCTTGATGATCCAATAAATGGTTGATTTAGGTGCAATCTTACTAGCAGCAATATCCTTGCCTGTGAAGCCCTTTTTGTGCAAAGCAATGATGATGGCACATGTTTCCTTGCAGGTAACCATGGTAAACAGAGGAAGAACAATGATTTCAAGCACCACCCTCCTTTTAAAGCTTCCAGTCTGTTATTCTAACTCAATCAGCGTGACAGAGTGATCTCCAGCCTTGTCCTCGTCAACACTCTCACCTGTGTTAACGAGAGCATCACTGACATGATGGCAGCTGGTCCTTTTGTGGCAGGGCTGAAATGCAGTGGACATGTTTTTGGGGGATTAAGTTCATGGCAAAGAGGGACTTTGTAATTAATTTCAATTCATCTGATCACTCTTCATGACATTCTGAAGTATATGCAAATTGCCATCATCAAAACTGAGGCAGCAGACTTTGTGAAAATTAGTATTTGTTTCATTCTCAAAACTTTTGACCACGACTGTACGCACTCCCGTGTGCAGGCACGTTTGTGTGTGTGTGTATGTGTCTGTATGTGTGTGCGGTCTGTTAGTACGAGAGTGTGTATGCTGTGTGTGTGTGTGTGTGTGTGTAGTATGTTCATGCAAGAGTGTGTATGCCGTGTGTGTGTGTGTCTGTGTGTGTGTAATATGTTGATGCAACGGTGTGCATGTCGTGTTGCGTGTGTGGCTCAGTGCTTATTTACTGTGTTGAAGTGTTGAGGTCAGCAGGCTGGGAGCTGGAGCAATATGAGACAGAGGAGTAATGATGGGATGAATGTATTAACCCTACAGGTCAGTGGGCCAGACAGACAGAGGGGAATGCACTTACACTGACACTCACTCCCAGAGAAAACAGAGGGATGGAGAGACAGAAAACACCACAATAAAGGGAGGAAGGAAACTCTAAAAAGGGAATAAAAAACGTTTCACTACCATTTCCTGTGAATACCTGCTGAATAGTGAATACCTGCTGAATAGTGAATACCTGCCAAATAGTGAATACCTGCTGAATAGTGAATACCTGCTGAATAGTGAATACCTGCTGAATAGTGAATACCTGCCGAATAGTGAATACCTGCTCAATAGTGAATACCTGCTGAATAGTGCCTTATGAGCAGAGAATGCTGGAAATGATATGCAGAATGTTTTATGAATACAGGAGAGACAACGATAGTTTTAACAGACAGATAGAGACCAAGAGATGGATCAACTAAGGGATTTACATTATTAGCATGCAAAGGGCTGTCCACATGTGATATGCATGCATGCTTACTAGCTCTCTAGCTCTCTCTCAATTCAATTTCAATTTAAGGGCTTTATTGGCATGGGAAACGTATGTTAACATTGCCAAAGCAAGTGAAGTAGATAGTAAACAAAAATGAAATAAACAATAAATAATAACAGTAAATATTACAATCAGAAGTTCCAAAAGAATAAAGACATTTCAAACGTCATATTATGTCTATATACAGTGTTGTAACAAGGTGCAAATAGTTAAAGTACAAATGGGAAAATAAATAAACATAAATATGGGTTGTATTTACAATGGTGTTTGTTCATCACTGGTTGCCCTTTTCTTGTGGCAACAGGTCACAAATCTTGCTGCTGTGATTGCACACTGTGATATTTCACCCAGTAGATAAGGGAGTTTATCAAAATGTGGTTTGTTTTCAAATTCTTTGTGGATCTCTGTAATCTGAGGAAAATATGTGTCTCTAATATGGTCATACATTTGGCAGGAGGTTAGGAAGTGCAGCTCAGTTTCCACCTCAGTTTGTGGGCAGTGTGCACATAGCCTGTCTTCTCTTGAGAGCCAGGTCTGCCTATGGCGGCCTTTCTCAATAGCAAGGCTATGCTCACTGAGTCTGTACATAGTCAAAGCTTTCCTTAAGTTTGGGTCAGTCACAGTGGTCAGGTATTCTGCCACTGTGTACAATCTCTGTTTAGGGCCAAATAGCATTCTAGTTTGCTCTGTTTTTTTGTTAATTCTTTCCAATGTGTCAAGAAATTCTCTTTTTGTTCCCCATGATTTGGTTGGGTCTGTGTTGTTGTTGTCCTTTCTCTCTCTCTCTCTCTCTCTCGCCCCCCCTCTCTCTCCCTCTCTCTCTAGCTCTCTCTCTCTCTCTCTCTCTTTCTCTCTCTCTCTTTCTCTAGCTCTCTCTCTCTTTCTCTAGCTCTGTCTAGCTCTCTCTCTCTTTCTCTCTAGCTCTCTCTCTCTCTCTGTCTCTCTCTCTCTCTCTCTCTCTCTCTCTCTCTCTCTCTCTCTCTCTCTCTCTCTCTCTCTCTCTCTCTCTCTCTCTCTCTCTCTCTCTCTCTCTCTCTCTCTCTCTCTGAGGAGTCTGACTTCTGCCTGGTCATTCTCTCTATGTTTTATCTGCTGTCACCAGGTTTCACAGTCAGTCGCCTTCTGTGGATCAATTATTTACTGTCTTATAGCAAACTAGTCACAGCATCGAGACAGAGACAAGAGGCTCTCACTTCCTCCATAGACCTGACAAATGCTGATGAGTGTGTAAGGTGTGTGTGTTGAATGGCGAGTTTATTGAGTTCATGTTCATGATTTGTGTCTGTCTGTCTGTCTGTCTGTCTGTCTGTCTGTCTGTCTGTCTATGTAGGCATGTGTAGCAGTGGTGTAGTGAAGGGTAAACGCAAGTAAATGCAGTTTGCAAAAAAATGCATTGAACGTTTTGGGAGAGTTACTTTTTTCACTGCGACTGGCAATCAAAGTTTACCCACCTATTTTTACCACTGTGTAGAGTGTGTAAGTGTGTAGGGTGTGTAGTCGTGTGTAGGGTGTGTAAGGTGTGTAAGGTGTGTAAAGTGTGTAGGGTGTGTAGTCGTGTGTAGGGTGTGTAGTGTGTGTAGGGTGTGTAAAGTGTGTAGTGTGTGTAGGGTGTGTAAAGTGTGTAGTGTGTGTAGGGTGTGTAAGGTGTGTAGGGTGTGTAAGCGTGGTGCGTGTGTATGATAAACCAATCCATCTTTTCATAACAGTTTTAGCTTGGACAGCTGTGTGTGATTCTCTGTGTGTGTTTCTGTGTGTGCACGTGCATGTGTATGATTCTTCATGCGTGTGTGTGTGATTCTGTGTCCGTGTGGATGTCCTGGGTATCTAAGGAATCAGACGGGCAGCTCTGCCCCCATGAGGAGATTACACAAATGTATGCAAAGCCTGTAAATTATTTATACTGTGGAGAACAACAAAGGGTAGTTTACTACACCACAAACAAGACAGAGAGAGAGAGAGAGAGAGAGAGAGAGAGAGAGAGAGAGAGAGAGAGAGAGAGAGAGAAGAGAGAGAGAGAGAGAGAGAGAGAGAGAGAGAGAGAAGAGAGAGAGAGAGAGAGAGAGAAGAGAGAGGGAGAGACAG
>NW_028157014.1:0-60617 GCF_964263955.1 Coregonus lavaretus | reverse complement strand
AGGGCAGTGTTACCCAACTCCAGTCCTCCAGTACCCCCAACAGTGTTTCCCAACTCCAGTCCTCCAGTACCCCCAACAGTGTTTCCCAACACCAGTCCTTCAGTACCCCCAACAGTGTCTCCCAAATCAAGTCCTCCAGTACCCCCAAAACTATGCATTTTTGTTGTAGCCCCGGACAACCTTACCTGATTGAACTAATTGAGTGCTTGATGACTAGTTGACAAGTTAAATGCAGTGTGCTTGTCCAGTGCTACAACAAAACTGTGTTGGAGTGGAGTTGGAGTTGGGAAACACTGTTGGGGGTACTGAAAAACTGGAGTTGGGAAACACTGTTGGGGTACTGAAGAACTGGAGTTGGGAAACACTGTTGGGGTACTGAAGGACTGGAATGGGGAAACAATGTTGGGGGTACTGAAGGAGTTGGGAAACACTGTTGGGGGTACTAGAGGACTGGAGTTGGGAAACACTGTTGGGGGTACTAGAGGTCTGGAGTTGGGAAACACTGTTGGGGGTACTAGAGGACTGGAGTTGGGAAACACTGTTGGGGGTACTGAAGGACTGGAGTTGGGAAACACTGTTGGGGGTACTGAAGGACTGGAGTTGGGAAACACTGTTGGGGGAACTAGAGGACTGGAGTTGGGAAACACTGTTGGGGGTACTGAAGGACTGGAGTTGGGAAACACTGTTGGGGGTACTAGAGGACTGGAGTTGGGAAACACTGTTGGGGGTACTGAAGGACTGGAGTTGGGAAACACTGTTGGGGGTACTGAAGGACTGGAGTTGGGAAACACTGTTGGGGGTACTGAAGGACTGGAGTTGGGAAACACTGTTGGGGGTACTAGAGGACTGGAGTAGGGAAACACTGTTGGGGTACTGAAGGACTGGAGTTGGGAAACACTGTTGGGGGTACTAGAGGACTGGAGTTGGGAAACACTGTTGGGGGTACTGAAGGACTGGAGTTGGGAAACACTGTTGGGGGTACTAGAGGACTGGAGTTGGGAAACACTGTTGGGGGTACTAGAGGACTGGAGTTGGGAAACAATGTTGGGGTTACTAGAGGACTGGAGTTGGGAAACACTGTTGGGGGTACTGAAGGACTGGAGTTGGGAAACAATGTTGGGGGTACTAGAGAACTGGAGTTGGGAAACACTGTTGGGGGTACTAGAGGACTGGAGTTGGGAAACACTGTAGGGGGTACTGAAGGAGTTGGGAATGACTGTTGGGGGTACTGAAGGACTGGAGTTGGGAAACACTGTTGGGGGTACTAGAGGACTGGAATTGGGAAACACTGTAGGGGGTACTGAAGGAGTTGGGAAACACTGTTGGGGGTACTGAAGGACTGGAGTTGAGAAACACTATTGGGGGTACTAGAGGACTGGAGTTGGGAAACACTGTTGGGGTACTGAAGGACTGGAGTTGGGAACACTGATGGGGGTACTGAAGGAGTTGGGAAACACTGTTGGGGGTACTGAAGGCCTGGAGTTGGGAAACACTGTTGGGGGTACTAGAGGACTGAAGTTGACAAACACTGTTGGGGGTACTGAAGGACTGGAGTTGGGAAACACTGTTGGGGGTACTAGAGGACTGGAGTTGACAAACACTGTTGGAGGTACTAGAGGACTGGAGTTGGGAAACATTGTTGGGGGTACTAGAACACTGGAGTTGGGAAACACTGTTGGGGGTACTAGAGGACTGGAGTTGGGAAACACTGTTGGGGGTACTGAAGGACTGGAGTTGGGAAACACTGTTGGGGGTACTAGAGGACTGGAGTTGGGAAACACTGTTGGGGGTACTGAAGGACTGGAGTTGGGAAACACTGATGGGGGTACTGAAGGACTGGAGTTGGGAAACACTGTTGGGGTACTGAAGGTCTGGAGTTGGGAAACACTGTTGGGGGTACTAGAGGACTGGAGTTGGGAAACACTGTTGGGGGTACTAGAGGACTGGAGTTGGGAAACACTGTTGGGGGTACTATAGGACTGGAGTTGGGAAACACTGTTGGGGTACTGAAGAAGTGGAGTTGGGAAACACTGTTGGGGGTACTGGAGGACTGGAGTTGGGACACACTGTTGGGGGAACTAGAGGACTGGAGTTGGGAAACATTGTTGGGGGTACTAGAGGACTGGAGTTGGGAAACACTGTTGGGGTACTGAAGGTCTGGAGTTGGGACACACTGTTGGTGGTACTAGAGGACTGGAGTTGGGAAACACTGTTGGGGGTACTGAAGGACTGGAGTTGGGAAACACTGTTGGGGGTACTAGAGGACTGGAGTTGGGATACACTGTTGGGGTACTGAAGGACTGGAGTTGGAAAACACTGTTGGGGGTACTGAAGGACTGGAGTTGGGAAACACTGTTGGGGTCCTGAAGGAGTTGGTAAACACTGATGGGGGTACTAGAGGACTGGAGTTGGGAAACACTGTTGGGGGTACTAGAGGACTGGAGTTGGGAAACACTGTTGGGGGTACTAGAGGACTGGAGTTGGGAAACACTGTTGGGGGTACTGAAGGACTGGAGTTGGGAAACACTGTTGGGGGTACTAGAGGACTGGAGTTGGGAAACACTGTTGGGGGTACTGAAGGACTGGAGTTGGGAAACACTGTTGGGGGTACTAGAGGACTGGAGTTGGGAAACACTGTTGGGGATACTGAAGGACTGGAGTTGGGAAACACTGATGGGGGTACTGAAGGACTGGAGTTGGGAAACACTGATGGGGGTACTGAAGGACTGGAGTTGGGAAACACTGTTGGGGGTACTGGAGAACTGGAGTTGGGAAACACTGTTGGGGGTACTGGAGAACTGGAGTTGGGAAACACTGTTGGGGGTACTGAAGGACTGGAGTTGGGAAACACTGTTGGGGGTACTAGAGGACTGGAGTTGAGAAACACTGTTGGGGGTACTGGAGAACTGGAGTTGGGAAACACTGTTGGGGGTACTAGAGGACTGGAGTTGGGAAACATTGTTGGGGGTACTAGAACACTGGAGTTGGGAAACACTGTTGGGGGTACTGAAGGACTGGAGTTGGGAAACACTGTTGGGGGTACTGAAGGAGTTGGGAAACACTGTTGGGGATACTGAAGGACTGGAGTTGGGAAACACTGTTGGGGTACTAGAGGACTGGAGTTGGGAAACACTGTTGGGGGTACTGAAGGACTGGAGTTGGGAAACACTGTTGGGGGTACTGAAGGACTGGAGTTGGGAAACACTGTTGGGGTACTGAAGGAGTTGGTAAACACTGATGGGGGTACTAGAGGACTGGAGTTGTGAAACACTGTTGGGGGTACTGAAGGACTGGAGTTGGGAAACACTGTTGGGGGGTACTAGAGGACTGGAGTTGGGAAACACTGTTGGGGGTACTGAAGGACTGGAGTTGGGAAACACTGTTGGGGGTACTAGAGGACTGGAGTTGGGAAACACTGTTGGGGGTACTGAAGGACTGGAGTTGGGAAACACTGTTGGGGGTACTAGAGGACTGGAGTTGGGAAACACTGTTGGGGGTACTGAAGGACTGGAGTTGGGAAACACTGATGGGGGTACTAGAGGACTGGAGTTGGAAAACACTGTTGGGGTACTGAAGGACTGGAGTTGGGAAACAATGTTGGGGGTACTGAAGGACTGGAGTTGGGAAACACTGTTGGGGGTACTGAAGGACTGGAGTTGGGAAACACTGTTGGGGGTACTAGAGGACTGGAGTTGGGAAACACTGTTGGGGGTACTAGAGGACTGGAGTTGGGAAACACTGTTGGGGTACTGAAGGACTGGAGTTGGGAAACACTGTTGGGGGTACTGGAGAACTGGAGTTGGGAAACACTGTTGGGGGTACTAGAGGACTGGAGTTGGGAAACACTGTTGGGGGTACTAGAGGACTGGAGTTGGGAAACACTGTAGGGGGTACTGAAGGAGTTGGGAATGACTGTTGGGGGTACTGAAGGACTGGAGTTGGGAAACACTGTTGGGGGTACTAGAGGACTGGAGTTGGGAAACACTGTAGGGGTACTGAAGGACTGGAGTTGAGAAACACTATTGGGGGTACTAGAGGACTGGAGTTGGGAAACACTGTTGGGGTACTGAAGGACTGGAGTTGGGAACACTGATGGGGGTACTGAAGGAGTTGGGAAACACTGTTGGGGGTACTGAAGGACTGGAGTTGGGAAACACTGTTGGGGGTACTAGAGGACTGAAGTTGACAAACACTGTTGGGGGTACGGAAGGACTGGAGTTGGGAAACACTGTTGGGGGTACTAGAGGACTGGAGTTGACAAACACTGTTGGGGGTACTAGAGGACTGGAGTTGGGAAACATTGTTGGGGGTACTAGAACACTGGAGTTGGGAAACACTGTTGGGGGTACTGAAGGACTGGAGTTGGGAAACACTGTTGGGGGTACTAGAGGACTGGAGTTGGGAAACACTGTTGGGGGTACTGAAGGACTGGAGTTGGGAAACACTGTTGGGGGTACTGAAGGACTGGAGTTGGGAAACACTGTTGGGGTACTGAAGGAGTTGGTAAACACTGATGGGGGTACTAGAGGACTGGAGTTGTGAAACACTGTTGGGGGTACTGAAGGACTGGAGTTGGGAAACACTGTTGGGGGTACTAGAGGACTGGAGTTGGGAAACACTGTTGGGGGTACTGAAGGACTGGAGTTGGGAAACACTGTTGGGGGTACTAGAGGACTGGAGTTGGGAAACACTGTTGGGGGTACTGAAGGACTGGAGTTGGGAAACACTGTTGGGGGTACTAGAGGACTGGAGTTGGGAAACACTGTTGGGGGTACTGAAGGACTGGAGTTGGGAAACACTGATGGGGGTACTAGAGGACTGGTGTTGGGAAACACTGTTGGGGTACTGAAGGACTGGAGTTGGGAAACACTGTTGGGGGTACTGAAGGACTGGAGTTGGGAAACACTGTTGGGGGTACTGAAGGACTGGAGTTGGGAAACACTGTTGGGGGTACTAGAGGACTGGAGTTGGGAAACACTGTTGGGGGTACTAGAGGACTGGAGCTGGGAAACACTGTTGGGGTACTGAAGGACTGGAGTTGGGAAACACTGTTGGGGGTACTGGAGAACTGGAGTTGGGAAACACTGTTGGGGGTACTAGAGGACTGGAGTTGGGAAACACTGTTGGGGGTACTAGAGGACTGGAGTTGGGAAACACTGTAGGGGGTACTGAAGGAGTTGGGAATGACTGTTGGGGGTACTGAAGGACTGGAGTTGGGAAACACTGTTGGGGGTACTAGAGGACTGGAGTTGGGAAACACTGTAGGGGTACTGAAGGACTGGAGTTGAGAAACACTATTGGGGGTACTAGAGGACTGGAGTTGGGAAACACTGTTGGGGTACTGAAGGACTGGAGTTGGGAACACTGATGGGGGTACTGAAGGAGTTGGGAAACACTGTTGGGGGTACTGAAGGACTGGAGTTGGGAAACACTGTTGGGGGTACTAGAGGACTGAAGTTGACAAACACTGTTGGGGGTACGGAAGGACTGGAGTTGGGAAACACTGTTGGGGGTACTAGAGGACTGGAGTTGACAAACACTGTTGGGGGTACTAGAGGACTGGAGTTGGGAAACATTGTTGGGGGTACTAGAACACTGGAGTTGGGAAACACTGTTGGGGGTACTGAAGGACTGGAGTTGGGAAACACTGTTGGGGGTACTAGAGGACTGGAGTTGGGAAACACTGTTGGGGGTACTGAAGGACTGGAGTTGGGAAACACTGTTGGGGTACTAGAGGACTGGAGTTGGGAAACACTGTTGGGGGTACTGAAGGACTGGAGTTGGGAAACACTGTTGGGGGTACTAGAGGACTGGAGTAGGGAAACACTGTTGGGGGTACTGAAGGACTGGAGTTGGGAAACACTGTTGGGGGTACTGAAGGACTGGAATTGGGAAACACTGATGGGGTACTGAAGGACTGGAGTTGGGAAACACTGTTGGGGTACTGAAGGTCTGGAGTTGGGAAACACTGTTGGGGGTACTAGAGGACTGGAGTTGGGAAACACTGTTGGGGGTACTGAAGGACTGGAGTTGGGAAACACTGTTGGGGGTACTATAGGACTGGAGTTGGGAAACACTGTTGGGGTACTGAAGGACTGGAGTTGGGAAACACTGTTGGGGGTACTGGAGGACTGGAGTTGGGAAACACTGTTGGGGGAACTAGAGGACTGGAGTTGGGAAACATTGTTGGGGGTACTAGAGGACTGGAGTTGGGAAACACTGTTGGGGTACTGAAGGTCTGGAGTTGGGACACACTGTTGGTGGTACTAGAGGACTTGAGTTGGGAAACACTGTTGGGGGTACTGAAGGACTGGAGTTGGGAAACACTGTTGGGGGTACTAGAGGACTGGAGTTGGGATACACTGTTGGGGTACTGAAGGACTGGAGTTGGAAAACACTGTTGGGGGTACTGAAGGACTGGAGTTGGGAAACACTGTTGGGGTACTGAAGGAGTTGGGAAACACTGATGGGGGTACTAGAGGACTGGAGTTGGGAAACACTGTTGGGGGTACTAGAGGACTGGAGTTGGGAAACACTGTTGGGGGTTCTGAAGGACTGGAGTTGGGAAACACTGTTGGGGGTACTAGAGGACTGGAGTTGGGAAACACTGTTGGGGGTACTGAAGGACTGGAGTTGGGAAACACTGTTGGGGGTACTAGAGGACTGGAGTTGGGAAACACTGTTGGGGATACTGAAGGACTGGAGTTGGGAAACACTGATGGGGGTACTGAAGGACTGGAGTTGGGAAACACTGTTGGGGTACTGAAGGTCTGGAGCTGGGAAACACTGTTGGGGGTACTAGAGGACTGGAGTTGGGAAACACTGTTGGGGGTACTAGAGGACTGGAGTTGGGAAACACTGTTGGTGTACTGAAGGACTGGAGTTGGGAAACACTGTTGGGGGTACTGGAGGACTGGAGTTGGGAAACACTGTTGGGGGAACTAGAGGACTGGAGTTGGGAAACATTGTTGGGGGTACTAGAGGACTGGAGTTGGGAAACACTGTTGGGGGTACTAGAGGACTGGAGTTGGGAAACACTGTTGGGGGTACTGAAGGAGTTGGGAAACACTGTTGGGGGTACTAGAGGACTGGATTTGGGATACACTGTTGGGGTACTGAAGGACTGGAGTTGGGAAACACTGTTGGGGTACTGAAGGTCTGGAGTTGGGAAACACTGTTGGGGGTACTAGAGGACTGGAGTTGGGAAACACTGTTGGGGGTACTGAAGGACTGGAGTTGGGAAACACTGTTGGGGGTACTATAGGACTGGAGTTGGGAAACACTGTTGGGGTACTGAAGGACTGGAGTTGGGAAACACTGTTGGGGGTACTGGAGGACTGGAGTTGGGAAACACTGTTGGGGGAACTAGAGGACTGGAGTTGGGAAACATTGTTGGGGGTACTAGAGGACTGGAGTTGGGAAACACTGTTGGGGTACTGAAGGTCTGGAGTTGGGACACACTGTTGGTGGTACTAGAGGACTTGAGTTGGGAAACACTGTTGGGGGTACTGAAGGACTGGAGTTGGGAAACACTGTTGGGGGTACTAGAGGACTGGAGTTGGGATACACTGTTGGGGTACTGAAGGACTGGAGTTGGAAAACACTGTTGGGGGTACTGAAGGACTGGAGTTGGGAAACACTGTTGGGGTACTGAAGGAGTTGGGAAACACTGATGGGGGTACTAGAGGACTGGAGTTGGGAAACACTGTTGGGGGTACTAGAGGACTGGAGTTGGGAAACACTGTTGGGGGTTCTGAAGGACTGGAGTTGGGAAAACTGTTGGGGGTACTAGAGGACTGGAGTTGGGAAACACTGTTGGGGGTACTGAAGGACTGGAGTTGGGAAACACTGTTGGGGGTACTAGAGGACTGGAGTTGGGAAACACTGTTGGGGATACTGAAGGACTGGAGTTGGGAAACACTGATGGGGGTACTGAAGGACTGGAGTTGGGAAACACTGTTGGGGTACTGAAGGTCTGGAGCTGGGAAACACTGTTGGGGGTACTAGAGGACTGGAGTTGGGAAACACTGTTGGGGGTACTAGAGGACTGGAGTTGGGAAACACTGTTGGTGTACTGAAGGACTGGAGTTGGGAAACACTGTTGGGGGTACTGGAGGACTGGAGTTGGGAAACACTGTTGGGGGAACTAGAGGACTGGAGTTGGGAAACATTGTTGGGGGTACTAGAGGACTGGAGTTGGGAAACACTGTTGGGGGTACTAGAGGACTGGAGTTGGGAAACACTGTTGGGGGTACTGAAGGAGTTGGGAAACACTGTTGGGGGTACTAGAGGACTGGATTTGGG
The DNA here is from genome assembly GCF_964263955.1 of Coregonus lavaretus. Taxonomy (NCBI): domain Eukaryota; kingdom Metazoa; phylum Chordata; class Actinopteri; order Salmoniformes; family Salmonidae; genus Coregonus; species Coregonus lavaretus. The sequence continues at coordinate 52,313 of NW_028157014.1, read as the reverse complement.
ATACACTGTTGGGGTACTGAAGGACTGGAGTTGGAAAACACTGTTGGGGGTACTGAAGGACTGGAGTTGGGAAACACTGTTGGGGTACTGAAGGAGTTGGGAAACACTGATGGGGTACTAGAGGACTGGAGTTGGGAAACACTGTTGGGGGTACTATAGGACTGGAGTTGGGAAACACTGTTGGGGGTACTGAAGGACTGGAGTTGGGAAACACTGTTGGGGGTACTAGAGGACTGGAGTTGGGAAACACTGTTGGGGGTACTAGAGGACTGGAGTTGGGAAACACTGATGGGGGTACTAGAGGACTTTAGTTGGGAAACACTGTTTGGGGTACTAGAGGACTGGAGTTGGGAACACTGTTGGGGGTACTAGAGGACTGGAGTTGGTGAACACTGTTGGGGGTACTGAAGGACTGGAGTTGGGAAACACTGTTGGGGTACTGAAGGTCTGGAGCTGGGAAACACTGTTGGGGGTACTAGAGGACTGGAGTTGGGAAACACTGTTGGGGTACTGAAGGTCTGGAGCTGGGAAACACTGTTGGGGGTACTAGAGGACTGGAGTTGGGAAACACTGTTGGGGGTACTAGAGGACTGGAGTTGGTGAACACTGTTGGGGGTACTAGAGGACTGGAGTTGGGAAACACTGTTGGGGGTACTAGAGGACTGGAGTTGGGAAACACTGTTGGGGTACTGAAGGACTGGAGTTGGGAAACACTGTTGGGGGTACTGGAGGACTGGAGTTGGGAAACACTGTTGGGGGAACTAGAGGACTGGAGTTGGGAAACATTGTTGGGGGTACTAGAGGACTGGAGTTGGGAAACACTGTTGGGGTACTGAAGGTCTGGAGTTGGGACACACTGTTGGGGGTACTAGAGGACTGGAGTTGGGAAACACTGTTGGGGGTACTAGAGGACTGGAGTTGGGATACACTGTTGGGGTACTAGAGGACTGGAGTTGGGAAACACTGTTGGGGGTACTGAAGGAGTTGGGAAACACTGTTGGGGGTACTAGAGGACTGGAGTTGGGATACACTGTTGGGGTACTGAAGGACTGGAGTTGGAAAACACTGTTGGGGGTACTGAAGGACTGGAGTTGGGAAACACTGTTGGGGTACTGAAGGAGTTGGGAAACACTGATGGGGTACTAGAGGACTGGAGTTGGGAAACACTGTTGGGGGTACTATAGGACTGGAGTTGGGAAACACTGTTGGGGGTACTGAAGGACTGGAGTTGGGAAACACTGTTGGGGGTACTAGAGGACTGGAGTTGGGAAACACTGTTGGGGGTACTAGAGGACTGGAGTTGGGAAACACTGATGGGGTACTAGAGGACTTTAGTTGGGAAACACTGTTTGGGGTACTAGAGGACTGGAGTTGGGAACACGGTTGGGGGTACTAGAGGACTGGAGTTGGTGAACACTGTTGGGGGTACTGAAGGACTGGAGTTGGGAAACACTGTTGGGGTACTGAAGGTCTGGAGCTGGGAAACACTGTTGGGGGTACTAGAGGACTGGAGTTGGGAAACACTGTTGGGGTACTGAAGGTCTGGAGCTGGGAAACACTGTTGGGGGTACTAGAGGACTGGAGTTGGGAAACACTGTTGGGGGTACTAGAGGACTGGAGTTGGTGAACACTGTTGGGGGTACTAGAGGACTGGAGTTGGGAAACACTGTTGGGGGTACTAGAGGACTGGAGTTGGGAAACACTGTTGGGGTACTGAAGGACTGGAGTTGGGAAACACTGTTGGGGGTACTGGAGGACTGGAGTTGGGAAACACTGTTGGGGGAACTAGAGGACTGGAGTTGGGAAACATTGTTGGGGGTACTAGAGGACTGGAGTTGGGAAACACTGTTGGGGTACTGAAGGTCTGGAGTTGGGACACACTGTTGGGGGTACTAGAGGACTGGAGTTGGGAAACACTGTTGGGGGTACTAGAGGACTGGAGTTGGGATACACTGTTGGGGTACTAGAGGACTGGAGTTGGGAAACACTGTTGGGGGTACTAGAGGACTGGAGTTGGGAAACACTGTTTGGGGTACTAGAGGACTGGAGTTGGTGAACACTGTTGGGGGTACTGAAGGACTGGAGTTGGGAAACACTGTTGGGGTACTGAAGGTTTGGAGCTGGGAAACACTGTTGGGGGTACTAGAGGACTGGAGTTGGGAAAAACTGTTGGGGTACTGAAGGTCTGGAGTTGGGAAACACTGTTGGGGGTACTAGAGGACTGGAGTTGGGAAACACTGTTGGGGGTACTAGAGGACTGGAGTTGGGAAACACTGTTGGGGGTACTAGAGGACTGGAGTTGGGAAACACTGTTGGGGTACTGAAGGACTGGAGTTGGGAAACACTGTTGGGGGTACTGGAGGACTGGAGTTGGGAAACACTGTTGGGGGAACTAGAGGACTGGAGTTGGGAAGCATTGTTGGGGGTACTAGAGGACTGGAGTTGGGAAACACTGTTGGGGTACTGAAGGTCTGGAGTTGGGACACACTGTTGGGGGTACTAGAGGACTGGAGTTGGGAAACACTGTTGGGGGTACTAGAGAACTGGAGTTGGGATACACTGTTGGGGTACTGAAGGACTGGAGTTGGAAAACACTGTTGGGGGTACTGAAGGACTGGAATTGGGAAACACTGTTGGGGTACTGAAGGAGTTGGGAAACACTGATGGGGTACTAGAGGACTGGAGTTGGGAAACACTGTTGGGGGTACTATAGGACTGGAGTTGGGAAACACTGTTGGGGGTACTGAAGGACTGGAGTTGGGAAACACTGTTGGGGGTACTAGAGGACTGGAGTTGGGAAACACTGTTGGGGGTACTAGAGGACTGGAGTTGGGAAACACTGATGGGGGTACTAGAGGACTTTAGTTGGGAAACACTGTTTGGGATACTAGAGGACTGGAGTTGGGAACACTGTTGGGGGTACTAGAGGACTGGAGTTGGTGAACACTGTTGGGGGTACTGAAGGACTGGAGTTGGGAAACACTGTTGGGGTACTGAAGGTCTGGAGCTGGGAAACACTGTTGGGGGTACTAGAGGACTGGAGTTGGGAAACACTGTTGGGGTACTGAAGGTCTGGAGCTGGGAAACACTGTTGGGGGTACTAGAGGACTGGAGTTGGGAAACACTGTTGGGGGTACTAGAGGACTGGAGTTGGTGAACACTGTTGGGGGTACTAGAGGACTGGAGTTGGGAAACACTGTTGGGGGTACTAGAGGACTGGAGTTGGGAAACACTGTTGGGGTACTGAAGGACTGGAGTTGGGAAACACTGTTGGGGGTACTGGAGGACTGGAGTTGGGAAACACTGTTGGGGGAACTAGAGGACTGGAGTTGGGAAACATTGTTGGGGGTACTAGAGGACTGGAGTTGGGAAACACTGTTGGGGGTACTAGAGGACTGGAGTTGGGAAACACTGTTGGGGGTACTAGAGAACTGGAGTTGGGATACACTGTTGGGGTACTGAAGGACTGGAGTTGGAAAACACTGTTGGGGGTACTGAAGGACTGGAATTGGGAAACACTGTTGGGGTACTGAAGGAGTTGGGAAACACTGATGGGGTACTAGAGGACTGGAGTTGGGAAACACTGTTGGGGGTACTATAGGACTGGAGTTGGGAAACACTGTTGGGGGTACTGAAGGACTGGAGTTGGGAAACACTGTTGGGGGTACTAGAGGACTGGAGTTGGGAAACACTGTTGGGGGTACTAGAGGACTGGAGTTGGGAAACACTGATGGGGGTACTAGAGGACTTTAGTTGGGAAACACTGTTTGGGATACTAGAGGACTGGAGTTGGGAACACTGTTGGGGGTACTAGAGGACTGGAGTTGGTGAACACTGTTGGGGGTACTGAAGGACTGGAGTTGGGAAACACTGTTGGGGTACTGAAGGTCTGGAGCTGGGAAACACTGTTGGGGGTACTAGAGGACTGGAGTTGGGAAACACTGTTGGGGTACTGAAGGTCTGGAGCTGGGAAACACTGTTGGGGGTACTAGAGGACTGGAGTTGGGAAACACTGTTGGGGGTACTAGAGGACTGGAGTTGGTGAACACTGTTGGGGGTACTAGAGGACTGGAGTTGGGAAACACTGTTGGGGGTACTAGAGGACTGGAGTTGGGAAACACTGTTGGGGTACTGAAGGACTGGAGTTGGGAAACACTGTTGGGGGTACTGGAGGACTGGAGTTGGGAAACACTGTTGGGGGAACTAGAGGACTGGAGTTGGGAAACATTGTTGGGGGTACTAGAGGACTGGAGTTGGGAAACACTGTTGGGGTACTGAAGGTCTGGAGTTGGGACACACTGTTGGGGGTACTAGAGGACTGGAGTTGGGAAACACTGTTGGGGGTACTAGAGGACTGGAGTTGGGATACACTGTTGGGGTACTAGAGGACTGGAGTTGGGAAACACTGTTGGGGGTACTAGAGGACTGGAGTTGGGAAACACTGTTTGGGGTACTAGAGGACTGGAGTTGGTGAACACTGTTGGGGGTACTGAAGGACTGGAGTTGGGAAACACTGTTGGGGTACTGAAGGTCTGGAGCTGGGAAACACTGTTGGGGGTACTAGAGGACTGGAGTTGGGAAACACTGTTGGGGTACTGAAGGTCTGGAGTTGGGAAACACTGTTGGGGGTACTAGAGGACTGGAGTTGGGAAACACTGTTGGGGGTACTAGAGGACTGGAGTTGGGAAACACTGTTGGGGGTACTAGAGGACTGGAGTTGGGAAACACTGTTGGGGTACTGAAGGACTGGAGTTGGGAAACACTGTTGGGGGTACTGGAGGACTGGAGTTGGGAAACACTGTTGGGGGAACTAGAGGACTGGAGTTGGGAAACATTGTTGGGGGTACTAGAGGACTGGAGTTGGGAAACACTGTTGGGGTACTGAAGGTCTGGAGTTGGGACACACTGTTGGGGGTACTAGAGGACTGGAGTTGGGAAACACTGTTGGGGGTACTAGAGGACTGGAGTTGGGATACACTGTTGGGGTACTGAAGGACTGGAGTTGGAAAACACTGTTGGGGGTACTGAAGGACTGGAATTGGGAAACACTGTTGGGGTACTGAAGGAGTTGGGAAACACTGATGGGGTACTAGAGGACTGGAGTTGGGAAACACTGTTGGGGGTACTATAGGACTGGAGTTGGGAAACACTGTTGGGGGTACTGAAGGACTGGAGTTGGGAAAAACTGTTGGGGGTACTAGAGGACTGGAGTTGGGAAACACTGTTGGGGGTACTAGAGGACTGGAGTTGAGAAACACTGTTGGGGGTACTGGAGAACTGGAGTTGGGAAACACTGTTGGGGGTACTAGAGGACTGGAGTTGGGAAACATTGTTGGGGGTACTAGAACACTGGAGTTGGGAAACACTGTTGGGGGTACTGAAGGACTGGAGTTGGGAAACACTGTTGGGGGTACTGAAGGAGTTGGGAAACACTGTTGGGGATACTGAAGGACTGGAGTTGGGAAACACTGTTGGGGTACTAGAGGACTGGAGTTGGGAAACACTGTTGGGGGTACTGAAGGACTGGAGTTGGGAAACACTGTTGGGGGTACTGAAGGACTGGAGTTGGGAAACACTGTTGGGGTACTGAAGGAGTTGGTAAACACTGATGGGGGTACTAGAGGACTGGAGTTGTGAAACACTGTTGGGGGTACTGAAGGACTGGAGTTGGGAAACACTGTTGGGGGTACTAGAGGACTGGAGTTGGGAAACACTGTTGGGGGTACTGAAGGACTGGAGTTGGGAAACACTGTTGGGGGTACTAGAGGACTGGAGTTGGGAAACACTGTTGGGGGTACTGAAGGACTGGAGTTGGGAAACACTGTTGGGGGTACTAGAGGACTGGAGTTGGGAAACACTGTTGGGGGTACTGAAGGACTGGAGTTGGGAAACACTGTTGGGGGTACTAGAGGACTGGAGTTGGGAAACACTGTTGGGGTACTGAAGGACTGGAGTTGGGAAACACTGTTGGGGGTACTGAAGGACTGGAGTTGGGAAACACTGTTGGGGGTACTGAAGGACTGGAGTTGGGAAACACTGTTGGGGGTACTAGAGGACTGGAGTTGGGAAACACTGTAGGGGGTACTGAAGGAGTTGGGAATGACTGTTGGGGGTACTGAAGGACTGGAGTTGGGAAACACTGTTGGGGGTACTAGAGGACTGGAGTTGGGAAACACTGTAGGGGTACTGAAGGACTGGAGTTGAGAAACACTATTGGGGGTACTAGAGGACTGGAGTTGGGAAACACTGTTGGGGTACTGAAGGACTGGAGTTGGGAACACTGATGGGGGTACTGAAGGAGTTGGGAAACACTGTTGGGGGTACTGAAGGACTGGAGTTGGGAAACACTGTTGGGGGTACTAGAGGACTGAAGTTGACAAACACTGTTGGGGGTACGGAAGGACTGGAGTTGGGAAACACTGTTGGGGGTACTAGAGGACTGGAGTTGACAAACACTGTTGGGGGTACTAGAGGACTGGAGTTGGGAAACATTGTTGGGGGTACTAGAACACTGGAGTTGGGAAACACTGTTGGGGGTACTGAAGGAGTTGGGAAACACTGTTGGGGGTACTAGAGGACTGGAGTTGGGAAACACTGTTGGGGGTACTGAAGGACTGGAGTTGGGAAACACTGTTGGGGTACTAGAGGACTGGAGTTGGGAAACACTGTTGGGGGTACTGAAGGACTGGAGTTGGGAAACACTGTTGGGGGTACTAGAGGACTGGAGTAGGGAAACACTGTTGGGGGTACTGAAGGACTGGAGTTGGGAAACACTGTTGGGGGTACTATAGGACTGGAGTTGGGAAACACTGTTGGGGTACTGAAGGACTGGAGTTGGGAAACACTGTTGGGGGTACTGGAGGACTGGAGTTGGGAAACACTGTTGGGGGAACTAGAGGACTGGAGTTGGGAAACATTGTTGGGGGTACTAGAGGACTGGAGTTGGGAAACACTGTTGGGGTACTGAAGGTCTGGAGTTGGCACACACTTTTGGTGGTACTAGAGGACTTGAGTTGGGAAACACTGTTGGGGGTACTGAAGGACTGGAGTTGGGAAACACTGTTGGGGGTACTAGAGGACTGGAGTTGGGATACACTGTTGGGGTACTGAAGGACTGGAGTTGGAAAACACTGTTGGGGGTACTGAAGGACTGGAGTTGGGAAACACTGTTGGGGTACTGAAGGAGTTGGGAAACACTGATGGGGGTACTAGAGGACTGGAGTTGGGAAACACTGTTGGGGGTACTAGAGGACTGGAGTTGGGAAACACTGTTGGGGGTTCTGAAGGACTGGAGTTGGGAAACACTGTTGGGGGTACTAGAGGACTGGAGTTGGGAAACACTGTTGGGGGTACTGAAGGACTGGAGTTGGGAAACACTGTTGGGGGTACTAGAGGACTGGAGTTGGGAAACACTGTTGGGGATACTGAAGGACTGGAGTTGGGAAACACTGATGGGGGTACTGAAGGACTGGAGTTGGGAAACACTGTTGGGGTACTGAAGGTCTGGAGCTGGGAAACACTGTTGGGGGTACTAGAGGACTGGAGTTGGGAAACACTGTTGGGGGTACTAGAGGACTGGAGTTGGGAAACACTGTTGGTGTACTGAAGGACTGGAGTTGGGAAACACTGTTGGGGGTACTGGAGGACTGGAGTTGGGAAACACTGTTGGGGGAACTAGAGGACTGGAGTTGGGAAACATTGTTGGGGGTACTAGAGGACTGGAGTTGGGAAACACTGTTGGGGGTACTAGAGGACTGGAGTTGGGAAACACTGTTGGGGGTACTGAAGGAGTTGGGAAACACTGTTGGGGGTACTAGAGGACTGGAGTTGGGATACACTGTTGGGGTACTGAAGGACTGGAGTTGGAAAACACTGTTGGGGGTACTGAAGGACTGGAGTTGGGAAACACTGTTGGGGGTACTAGAGGACTGGAGTTGGGAAACACTGTTGGGGGTACTAGAGGACTGGAGTTGGGAAACACTGTTGGGGTACTGAAGGACTGGAGTTGGGAAACACTGTTGGGGGTACTGGAGAACTGGAGTTGGGAAACACTGTTGGGGGTACTAGAGGACTGGAGTTGGGAAACACTGTTGGGGGTACTAGAGGACTGGAGTTGGGAAACACTGTAGGGGGTACTGAAGGAGTTGGGAATGACTGTTGGGGGTACTGAAGGACTGGAGTTGGGAAACACTGTTGGGGGTACTAGAGGACTGGAGTTGGGAAACACTGTAGGGGTACTGAAGGACTGGAGTTGAGAAACACTATTGGGGGTACTAGAGGACTGGAGTTGGGAAACACTGTTGGGGTACTGAAGGACTGGAGTTGGGAACACTGATGGGGGTACTGAAGGAGTTGGGAAACACTGTTGGGGGTACTGAAGGACTGGAGTTGGGAAACACTGTTGGGGGTACTAGAGGACTGAAGTTGACAAACACTGTTGGGGGTACGGAAGGACTGGAGTTGGGAAACACTGTTGGGGGTACTAGAGGACTGGAGTTGACAAACACTGTTGGGGGTACTAGAGGACTGGAGTTGGGAAACATTGTTGGAGGTACTAGAACACTGGAGTTGGGAAACACTGTTGGGGGTACTGAAGGACTGGAGTTGGGAAACACTGTTGGGGGTACTAGAGGACTGGAGTTGGGAAACACTGTTGGGGGTACTGAAGGACTGGAGTTGGGAAACACTGTTGGGGTACTAGAGGACTGGAGTTGGGAAACACTGTTGGGGGTACTGAAGGACTGGAGTTGGGAAACACTGTTGGGGGTACTAGAGGACTGGAGTAGGGAAACACTGTTGGGGGTACTGAAGGACTGGAGTTGGGAAACACTGTTGGGGGTACTGAAGGACTGGAATTGGGAAACACTGATGGGGTACTGAAGGACTGGAGTTGGGAAACACTGATGGGGTACTGAAGGTCTGGAGTTGGGAAACACTGTTGGGGGTACTAGAGGACTGGAGTTGGGAAACACTGTTGGGGGTACTGAAGGACTGGAGTTGGGAAACACTGTTGGGGGTACTATAGGACTGGAGTTGGGAAACACTGTTGGGGTACTGAAGGACTGGAGTTGGGAAACACTGTTGGGGGTACTAGAGGACTGGAGTTGACAAACACTGTTGGGGGAACTAGAGGACTGGAGTTGGGAAACATTGTTGGGGGTACTAGAAGACTGGAGTTGGGAAACACTGTTGGGGTACTGAAGGTCTGGAGTTGGGACACACTGTTGGTGGTACTAGAGGACTTGAGTTGGGAAACACTGTTGGGGGTACTGAAGGACTGGAGTTGGGAAACACTGTTGGGGGTACTAGAGGACTGGAGTTGGGATACACTGTTGGGGTACTGAAGGACTGGAGTTGGAAAACACTGTTGGGGGTACTGAAGGACTGGAGTTGGGAAACACTGTTGGGGTACTGAAGGAGTTGGGAAACACTGATGGGGGTACTAGAGGACTGGAGTTGGGAAACACTGTTGGGGGTACTAGAGGACTGGAGTTGGGAAACACTGTTGGGGGTTCTGAAGGACTGGAGTTGGGAAACACTGTTGGGGGTACTAGAGGACTGGAGTTGGGAAACACTGTTGGGGGTACTGAAGGACTGGAGTTGGGAAACACTGTTGGGGGTACTAGAGGACTGGAGTTGGGAAACACTGTTGGGGATACTGAAGGACTGGAGTTGGGAAACACTGATGGGGGTACTGAAGGACTGGAGTTGGGAAACACTGTTGGGGTACTGAAGGTCTGGAGCTGGGAAACACTGTTGGGGGTACTAGAGGACTGGAGTTGGGAAACACTGTTGGGGGTACTAGAGGACTGGAGTTGGGAAACACTGTTGGGGGTACTAGAGGACTGGAGTTGGGAAACACTGTTGGTGTACTGAAGGACTGGAGTTGGGAAACACTGTTGGGGGTACTGGAGGACTGGAGTTGGGAAACACTGTTGGGGGAACTAGAGGACTGGAGTTGGGAAACATTGTTGGGGGTACTAGAGGACTGGAGTTGGGAAACACTGTTGGGGGTACTAGAGGACTGGAGTTGGGAAACACTGTTGGGGGTACTGAAGGAGTTGGGAAACACTGTTGGGGGTACTAGAGGACTGGAGTTGGGATACACTGTTGGGGTACTGAAGGACTGGAGTTGGAAAACACTGTTGGGGGTACTGAAGGACTGGAGTTGGGAAACACTGTTGGGGTACTGAAGGAGTTGGGAAACACTGATGGGGTACTAGAGGACTGGAGTTGGGAAACACTGTTGGGGGTACTATAGGACTGGAGTTGGGAAACACTGTTGGGGGTACTGAAGGACTGGAGTTGGGAAACACTGTTGGGGGTACTAGAGGACTGGAGTTGGGAAACACTGTTGGGGGTACTAGAGGACTGGAGTTGGGAAACACTGATGGGGGTACTAGAGGACTTTAGTTGGGAAACACTGTTTGGGGTACTAGAGGACTGGAGTTGGGAAACACTGTTGGGGGTACTAGAGGACTGGAGTTGGTGAACACTGTTGGGGGTACTAGAGGACTGGAGTTGGGAAACACTGTTGGGGGTACTAGAGGACTGGAGTTGGGAAACACTGTTGGGGTACTGAAGGACTGGAGTTGGGAAACACTGTTGGGGGTACTGAAGGACTGGAGTTGGGAAACACTGTTGGGGTACTAGAGGACTGGAGTTGGGAAACACTGTTGGGGGTACTGAAGGACTGGAGTTGGGAAACACTGTTGGGGGTACTAGAGGACTGGAGTAGGGAAACACTGTTGGGGGTACTGAAGGACTGGAGTTGGGAAACACTGTTGGGGGTACTGAAGGACTGGAATTGGGAAACACTGATGGGGTACTGAAGGACTGGAGTTGGGAAACACTCTTGGGGTACTGAAGGTCTGGAGTTGGGAAACACTGTTGGGGGTACTAGAGGACTGGAGTTGGGAAACACTGTTGGGGGTACTGAAGGACTGGAGTTGGGAAACACTGTTGGGGGTACTATAGGACTGGAGTTGGGAAACACTGTTGGGGTACTGAAGGACTGGAGTTGGGAAACACTGTTGGGGGTACTGGAGGACTGGAGTTGGGAAACACTGTTGGGGGAACTAGAGGACTGGAGTTGGGAAACATTGTTGGGGGTACTAGAGGACTGGAGTTGGGAAACACTGTTGGGGTACTGAAGGTCTGGAGTTGGGACACACTGTTGGTGGTACTAGAGGACTTGAGTTGGGAAACACTGTTGGGGGTACTGAAGGACTGGAGTTGGGAAACACTGTTGGGGGTACTAGAGGACTGGAGTTGGGATACACTGTTGGGGTACTGAAGGACTGGAGTTGGAAAACACTGTTGGGGGTACTAAAGGACTGGAGTTGGGAAACACTGTTGGGGTACTGAAGGAGTTGGGAAACACTGATGGGGGTACTAGAGGACTGGAGTTGGGAAACACTGTTGGGGGTACTAGAGGACTGGAGTTGGGAAACACTGTTGGGGGTTCTGAAGGACTGGAGTTGGGAAACACTGTTGGGGGTACTAGAGGACTGGAGTTGGGAAACACTGTTGGGGGTACTGAAGGACTGGAGTTGGGAAACACTGTTGGGGGTACTAGAGGACTGGAGTTGGGAAACACTGTTGGGGATACTGAAGGACTGGAGTTGGGAAACACTGATGGGGGTACTGAAGGACTGGAGTTGGGAAACACTGTTGGGGTACTGAAGGTCTGGAGCTGGGAAACACTGTTGGGGGTACTAGAGGACTGGAGTTGGGAAACACTGTTGGGGGTACTAGAGGACTGGAGTTGGGAAACACTGTTGGGGGTACTAAAGGACTGGAGTTGGGAAACACTGTTGGTGTACTGAAGGACTGGAGTTGGGAAACACTGTTGGGGGTACTGGAGGACTGGAGTTGGGAAACACTGTTGGGGGAACTAGAGGACTGGAGTTGGGAAACATTGTTGGGGGTACTAGAGGACTGGAGTTGGGAAACACTGTTGGGGGTACTAGAGGACTGGAGTTGGGAAACACTGTTGGGGGTACTGAAGGAGTTGGGAAACACTGTTGGGGGTACTAGAGGACTGGAGTTGGGATACACTGTTGGGGTACTGAAGGACTGGAGTTGGAAAACACTGTTGGGGGTACTGAAGGACTGGAGTTGGGAAACACTGTTGGGGTACTGAAGGAGTTGGGAAACACTGATGGGGTACTAGAGGACTGGAGTTGGGAAACACTGTTGGGGGTACTATAGGACTGTAGTTGGGAAACACTGTTGGGGGTACTGAAGGACTGGAGTTGGGAAACACTGTTGGGGGTACTAGAGGACTGGAGTTGGGAAACACTGTTGGGGGTACTAGAGGACTGGAGTTGGGAAACACTGATGGGGGTACTAGAGGACTTTAGTTGGGAAACACTGTTTGGGGTACTAGAGGACTGGAGTTGGGAACACTGTTGGGGGTACTAGAGGACTGGAGTTGGTGAACACTGTTGGGGGTACTGAAGGACTGGAGTTGGGAAACACTGTTGGGGGTACTAGAGGACTGGAGTTGGGAAACACTGTTGGGGGTACTAGAGGACTGGAGTTGGGAAACACTGATGGGGGTACTAGAGGACTTTAGTTGGGAAACACTGTTTGGGGTACTAGAGGACTGGAGTTGGGAACACTGTTGGGGGTACTAGAGGACTGGAGTTGGTGAACACTGTTGGGGGTACTGAAGGACTGGAGTTGGGAAACACTGTTGGGGTACTGAAGGTCTGGAGCTGGGAAACACTGTTGGGGGTACTAGAGGACTGGAGTTGGGAAACACTGTTGGGGTACTGAAGGTCTGGAGCTGGGAAACACTGTTGGGGGTACTAGAGGACTGGAGTTGGGAAACACTGTTGGGGGTACTAGAGGACTGGAGTTGGTGAACACTGTTGGGGGTACTAGAGGACTGGAGTTGGGAAACACTGTTGGGGGTACTAGAGGACTGGAGTTGGGAAACACTGTTGGGGTACTGAAGGACTGGAGTTGGGAAACACTGTTGGGGGTACTGGAGGACTGGAGTTGGGAAACACTGTTGGGGGAACTAGAGGACTGGAGTTGGGAAACATTGTTGGGGGTACTAGAGGACTGGAGTTGGGAAACACTGTTGGGGTACTGAAGGTCTGGAGTTGGGACACACTGTTGGGGGTACTAGAGGACTGGAGTTGGGAAACACTGTTGGGGGTACTAGAGGACTGGAGTTGGGATACACTGTTGGGGTACTAGAGGACTGGAGTTGGGAAACACTGTTGGGGGTACTAGAGGACTGGAGTTGGGAAACACTGTTTGGGGTACTAGAGGACTGGAGTTGGTGAACACTGTTGGGGGTACTGAAGGACTGGAGTTGGGAAACACTGTTGGGGTACTGAAGGTCTGGAGCTGGGAAACACTGTTGGGGGTACTAGAGGACTGGAGTTGGGAAACACTGTTGGGGTACTGAAGGTCTGGAGTTGGGAAACACTGTTGGGGGTACTAGAGGACTGGAGTTGGGAAACACTGTTGGGGGTACTAGAGGACTGGAGTTGGGAAACACTGTTGGGGGTACTAGAGGACTGGAGTTGGGAAACACTGTTGGGGTACTGAAGGACTGGAGTTGGGAAACACTGTTGGGGGTACTGGAGGACTGGAGTTGGGAAACACTGTTGGGGGAACTAGAGGACTGGAGTTGGGAAACATTGTTGGGGGTACTAGAGGACTGGAGTTGGGAAACACTGTTGGGGTACTGAAGGTCTGGAGTTGGGACACACTGTTGGGGGTACTAGAGGACTGGAGTTGGGAAACACTGTTGGGGGTACTAGAGGACTGGAGTTGGGATACACTGTTGGGGTACTGAAGGACTGGAGTTGGAAAACACTGTTGGGGGTACTGAAGGAGTTGGGAAACACTGATGGGGTACTAGAGGACTGGAGTTGGGAAACACTGTTGGGGGTACTATAGGACTGGAGTTGGGAAACACTGTGGGGGTACTGAAGGACTGGAGTTGGGAAACACTGTTGGGGGAACTAGAGGACTGGAGTTGGGAAACATTGTTGGGGGTACTAGAGGACTGGAGTTGGGAAACACTGTTGGGGTACTGAAGGTCTGGAGTTGGGACACACTGTTGGGGGTACTAGAGGACTGGAGTTGGGAAACACTGTTGGGGGTACTAGAGGACTGGAGTTGGGATACACTGTTGGGGTACTGAAGGACTGGAGTTGGAAAACACTGTTGGGGGTACTGAAGGAGTTGGGAAACACTGATGGGGTACTAGAGGACTGGAGTTGGGAAACACTGTTGGGGGTACTATAGGACTGGAGTTGGGAAACACTGTGGGGGTACTGAAGGACTGGAGTTGGGAAACACTGTTGGGGGTATTAGAGGACTGGAGTTAGGAAACACTGTTGGTGATACTGAAGGACTGGAGTTGGGAAACACTGATGGGGGTACTAGAGGACTGGAGTTGGGAAACACTGTTGGGGGTACTGGAGGACTGGAGTTGGGAAACACTGTTGGGGTACTGAAGGACTGGAGTTGGGAAACACTGTTGGGGTACTGAAGGACTGGAGTTGGGAACACTGTTGGGGTACTGAAGGACTGGAGTTGGGAAACACTGTTGGGGTACTAGAGGACTAGAGTTGGGAAACACTGTTGGGGGTATTGAAGGAGATGGGAAACACTGTTGGGGATACTGAAGGACTGGAGTTGGGAAACACTGTTGGGGGTACTGAAGGACTGGAGTTGGGAAACACTGATGGGGGTACTAGAGGACTGGAGTTGGGAAACACTGTTGGGGTACTGAAGAAGTGGAGTTGGGAAACACTGTTGGGGGTACTAGAGGACTGGAGTTTGGAAACACTGTTGGGGGTACTGAAGGACTGGAGTTGGGAAACACTGTTGGGGTACTGAAGAAGTGGAGTTGGGAAACACTGTTGGGGGTACTAGAGGACTGGAGTTGGGAAACACTGTTGGGGGTACTAGAGGACTGGAGTTGGGAAACACTGTTTGGGGTACTAGTGGACCGGTGTTGGGAAACACTGTTGAGGGTACTGAAGGACTGGAGTTGGGAAACACTGTTGGGGGTACTGGAGGACTGGAGTTGGGAAACACTGTTGGGGGTACTGGAGGACTGGAGTTGGGAAACACTGTTGGGGGTACTAGAGGACTGGAGTTTGGAAACACTGTTGGGGGTACTGAAGGACTGGAGTTGGGAAACACTGTTGGGGTACTGAAGAAGTGGAGTTGGGAAACACTGTTGGGGTACTGGAGGACTGGAGTTGGGAAACACTGTTGGGGTACTGAAGGACTGCATTTGGGAAACATTGTTGGGAGTACTAGAGGACTGGAGTTGGTGAACACTGTTGGGGGAACTAGAGGACTGGAGTTGGGAAACACTGTTGGGGGTACTGAAGGACTGGAGTTGGGAAACACTGTTGGGGGTACTAGAGGACTGGAGTTGGGAAACACTGTTGGGGGTACTGGAGGACTGGAGTTGGGAAACACTGTTGGGGGTACTAGAGGACTTTAGTTGGGAAACACTGTTGGGGGTACTAGAGGCCTGGAGTTGGGAAACACTGTTGGGGGTCCTGAAGGAGTTGGGAAACACTGTTGGGGGTACTAGAGGACTGGAGTTGGGAAACACTGTTGGGGGTACTAGAGGACTGGAGTTGGGAAACACTGTTGGGGGTACTAGAGGACTGGAGTTGGGAAACACTGTTGGGGATACTAGAGGACTGGAGTTGGGAAACACTGTTGGGGGTACTAGAGGACTGGAGTTGGGAAACACTGTTTGGGGTACTAGACGACTGGGGTTGGGAAACACTGTTGGGGTACTGAAGGACTGGAGTTGGGAAACACTGTTGGGGTACTGAAGGACTGGAGTTGGGAAACACTGTTGGGGTACTGAAGGACTGGAGTTGGGAAACACTGTTGGGGGTACTAGAGGACTGGAGTTGGGAAACACTGTTGGGGGTACTGGAGGAGTTGGGAAACACTGTTGAGGGTACTAGAGGACTGGAGTTGGGAAACACTGTTGGGGGTACTAGAGGACTGGAGTTGGGAAACACTGTTCGGGGTACTAGAGGACTGGAGTTGGGTAACACTGTTGGGGGTACTAGAGGACTGGAGTTGGGAAACACTGTTGGGGGTACTGAAGGACTGGAGTTGGGAAACACTGTTGGGGGTACTAGAGGACTGGAGTTGGGAAACACTGTTGGGGGTACTAGAGGACTGGAGTTGGGAAACACTGTTGGGGGTACTAGTGGACCGGTGTTGGGAAACACTGTTGGGGGAACTAGAGGACTGGAGTTGGGAAACACTGTTGGGGGTACTGAAGGACTGGAGTTGGGAAACACTGTTGGGGGTACTAGAGGACTGGAGTTGGGAAACACTGTTGGGGGTACTGGAGGACTGGAGTTGGGAAACACTGTTGGGGGTACTAGAGGACTTTAGTTGGGAAACACTGTTGGGGGTACTAGAGGCCTGGAGTTGGGAAACACTGTTGGGGGTCCTGAAGGAGTTGGGAAACACTGTTGGGGGTACTAGAGGACTGGAGTTGGGAAACACTGTTGGGGGTACTAGAGGACTGGAGTTGGGAAACACTGTTGGGGGTACTAGAGGACTGGAGTTGGGAAACACTGTTGGGGATACTAGAGGACTGGAGTTGGGAAACACTGTTGGGGGTACTAGAGGACTGGAGTTGGGAAACACTGTTTGGGGTACTAGACGACTGGGGTTGGGAAACACTGTTGGGGTACTGAAGGACTGGAGTTGGGAAACACTGTTGGGGTACTGAAGGACTGGAGTTGGGAAACACTGTTGGGGTACTGAAGGACTGGAGTTGGGAAACACTGTTGGGGGTACTAGAGGACTGGAGTTGGGAAACACTGTTGGGGGTACTGGAGGAGTTGGGAAACACTGTTGAGGGTACTAGAGGACTGGAGTTGGGAAACACTGTTGGGGGTACTAGAGGACTGGAGTTGGGAAACACTGTTCGGGGTACTAGAGGACTGGAGTTGGGTAACACTGTTGGGGGTACTAGAGGACTGGAGTTGGGAAACACTGTTGGGGGTACTGAAGGACTGGAGTTGGGAAACACTGTTGGGGGTACTAGAGGACTGGAGTTGGGAAACACTGTTGGGGGTACTAGAGGACTGGAGTTGGGAAACACTGTTGGGGGTACTAGTGGACCGGTGTTGGGAAACACTGTTGGGGGTACTAGAGGACTGGAGTTGGGAAACACTGTTGGGGGTACTAGAGGACTGGAGTTGGGAAACACTGTTGGGGGTACTGAAGGACTGGAGTTGGGAAACACTGTTGGGGGTACTGAAGGACTGGAGTTGGGAAACACTGTTGGGGGTACTAGAGGACTGGAGTTGGGAAACACTGTTGGGGGTACTAGAGGACTGGAGTTGGGAAACACTGTTGGGGGTACTAGAGGACTGGAGTTGGGAAACACTGTTGGGGGTACTAGTGGACCGGTGTTTGGAAACACTGTTGGGGGTACTAGTGGACCGGTGTTGGGAAACACTGTTGGGGGTACTAGAGGACTGGTGTTGGGAAACACTGTTGGGGGTACTAGTGGACCGGTGTTTGGAAACACTGTTGGGGGTACTAGTGGACCGGTGTTGGGAAACACTGTTGGGGGTACTGAAGGACTGGAGTTGGGAAACACTGTTGGGGGTACTGAAGGACTGGAGTGGGGAAACATTGTTGGGGATACTAGAGGACTGGATTTGGGAAACACTGATGTAGGGAATAGGGTGCCATTTGGAACGCAACCATAGCAACCACCAGGGAATTTGTAATAACAGCTGTCAAAAAATGTTCACCACCACTCTGACACTGTGAAATATGACCTATTAATTGTTTTGACAATAAATGCTTTATGTAATTGTTTTAAGAAGGTCATGTCAAGGATAATTTTGCTATTTCATTTTGAATCTTAAGACCCTTTGAAGTATGAAAAAAATATTTGATGAAAATGTATTTTTGGCCTTACTGCTATTAGCCCATACAAATGCATTGAACAACAGATTCACTACATGGAACAACAGATAGTCCCCCCCAAAAAATCTATAGGAAGTTTGTTCTGAAGTGTATGTCCAATATTTAACCCATTATATTTTACACTAAACAGTCACCATATATACAGTACTTACATTAATTTTTTCAACTGGTACCAGGAGACCTTCAGACAAGTCTTGTGAGGCCTGTGTGCATCCTAGAGCAAAACCGACATGTAAGTGTTCGAGAGTCTCACCTTTCCACAGAGGGGTCATAATAGTGTGTCGCCCAAACTGTTTGGACGCTACAGACAGAAGTTGGCAGATCGGTTGTACCGACTTCAGACGAGTACCAAGACATCTGTGGGGGTCGTAGAGCAAAATGAAGAACACCTTGGTGAGAGTCTCGTCTTTCCATTGTTAGTTTTTAGGCCAAACCGTTTGGATGCCTCAGACGATGTCTCATGGTCTGACAAACACCGGCTCTAGCTCTGTCACCTTTCACCGCAGATGCAGAAGTGCGACATCAGCGGATGCGGTGGATTGGAGACGCATCCAATGCAAAAACAGATATCTCTAGCTTAAACTGACGATTTTTATGGGGATTGTTGTATTGTGCTAATTATATTTACGCGGGGGGGCGCGGACATTGACCTTAAGGTGTTTTGGCAAGAACTGGTGAACTCATAAGTTAGGGAAATTACCTTTTAGGGAATAGTACTGGTAATACAGTACAGAAATTGGGACGGAAGAGCCCATGCACTAAACAGTCTCAGAAGGAGACTTAGTCTTTAAAGAGCTAGTGTAGCCTGAACGGTACATTTAAGCTAACCTTCTTCAAGGAAAGAACGAGAAGACAATTTAGAGCACAGCCTCTGTAACCAGGGATACAGCTCAAAGGGAGAGCCATCAGACTGACTAACCAGGGATACAGCTCAAAGGAAGAGCCATCAGACTGACTAACCAGGGATACAGCTCAAAGGAAGAGCCATCAGACTGACTAACCAGGGATACAGCTCAAAGGAAGAGCCATCAGACTGATTAACCAGGGATACAGCTCAAAGGAAGAGCCATCAGACTAACTAACCAGGGATACAGCTCAAAGGAAGAGCCATCAGACTGACTAACCAGGGATACAGCTCAAAGGAAGAGCCATCAGACTGACTAACCAGGGATACAGCTCAAAGGAAGAGCCATCAGACTGACTAACCAGGGATACAGCTCAAAGGAGGAGCCATCAGACTGACTAACCAGGGATACAGCTCAAAGGAAGAGCCATCAGACTGATTAACCAGGGATACAGCTCAAAGGAAGAGCCATCAGACTAACTAACCAGGGATACAGCTCAAAGGAAGAGCCATCAGACTGACTAACCAGGGATACAGCTCAAAGGAAGAGCCATCAGACTGACTAACCAGGGATACAGCTCAAAGGAAGAGCCCACGAGGGACCATCCAAACTCAGAGGAAAGGAGCAAGAAACCACCACCAAGGAACCCCTCAACTCAGGGCAAAGGAGGACACACCGCCATCTTTCCTTTGTTCACCTCCATGCAGCCAAACCAGAGCCAGACTTGTCTTTCCTTGTTTTGTTATTCCTGAGTGGCGCAGTGGTCTAGAGATCCTGGTTCGAATCCAGGCTCGGTCGTCCAGGGTAGGAGAGGGAATGGCCAGCAGGGATGTAGCTCAGTTGGTAGAGCATGGCGTTTGCAACGCCAGGGTTGTGGGTTTGATTCCCATAGGGGGCCAGTATGAAAAAAATTATACAAATAATGTATGCACTAACTGTAAGTCGCTCTGGATAAGAGTGTCTGCTAAATGACTAAAATGTTATTCTGGGAAATAACTTCAATTGATTGTCAAAAAATTCATACCTTCATATCAATGTATTACTACTATTCAAATGTTAGTCTTATAGAGCTACTGTAAATAACTCATAAGTCAGGCCTTTTTAGAATAACAATTTTCTCCAAGAATGGACTGGTGCTGTTAAAAATGTGGTAGTAACAAGCAGGGGTACAACTTTGGTTTTAGAAGTGGGGGGGCATTATTATTTTTTTTTTTATCCAGTCGGATAAACACTCCAAACAGCGTACCCGCCGACCGCTCGGAGGCATCCGCATGGTCCTAAAGCGCACAGTTGACCTTGTTTTGTATCACATTCCAATTATAAAACTGGGGGGGGGGACAAAAATGAAATTTCAGAATGTGGGGGGACATGTCCCCCCCGTCCCCGTCCCCAGTGAAAGTTGCGCCCCTGGTAATAAGTCTACACTCTACCTTACATGGCTTTAGTCAGACATTGATTTGCTATGAGTTTGACAATGAATGACCGACGTGACAGAAAGTAACTATCGCATAGTCCCGTGTAGCTCAGTCGGTAGAGCATGGCGTTTGCAATGCCAGGGTTGTGGGTTCGTTTTCCACGGGGGACCAGTATGGAAAAATAAAATAAAAAATTATGTAGGCACTCACTAACTGTAAGTCGCTCTGGATAAGAGTGTCTGCTAAATGACTAAAATGTAATTAAATAAATGATCTTATTATTGTGGCTATAGTAATTGATTTGCTATGGGGTTCTGGGGACTGGCTCAAATTTACTGTCCCCATCTAGTTTGTGGGTGACTTTTGTCTCCATTGTGACACACACACAAGCACACACACAAGCACACACACAAGCACACACACTCTCTCTGTCTATCTATTGTCCTCCAGACATAATGGTCCGTATTGACTGGGTCTGGGCATTCTGGGATATTATCTGGAATAAATGGACAAAGAGCGTAAACACTGACACACACACAAGCACACACACACACACACACACACAAGCACACACACACACACAAACACACACACACACACACACACAGTCATACATACTCAATTAGACAAATTATACATATACACTACTATTCAAAAGTTTGGGGTCACATAGAAATGTCCTTGTTTTTGAAAGAAAAGCAATTTTTTTTCTCCATTAAAATAACATCAAATTGATCAGAAATACAGTGTAGACATTGTTAATGTTGTAAATGGCTATTGTAGCTGGAATCGGCTGATTTTTAATGGAATACTTACAGTGGCTTGCGAAAGTATTCACCCCCCTTGGTATTTTTCCTATTTTGTTGCCTTAAACAACATGCCTACCACTTTGAAGATGGCAGATATGTTTTATTGTGAAACAAACAAGAAATAAGACAAAACAGAAAACTTGAGCATGCATAACTAGACATAACGTTTTCCTTGATGGCCAAAAAGCTCAATTTTAATGTCATCTTCCATGTGTTTGGGGAGTCTCCCACATGACTTTTGGGGAACACCAAACGTGTTTGCTTATTTTTTTTCTTGAAGCAATGGCTTTTTTCTGGCCACTCTTCCGTAAAGCCCAGCTCTGTGGAGTGTACGGCTTAAAGTTGTCCTATGGACAGATACTCCAATCTCCACTGTGGAGCTTTGCAGCTCCTTCAGGGTTATCTTTAGTCTCTTTGTTGCCTCTCTGATTAATGCTCTCCTTGCCTGGGCCGTGAGTTTTGGTGGGTGGCCCTCTCTTGGCATGTTTGTTGTGGTGCCATATTCTTTCAATTTTTTAATAATGGATTTAATGGTGCTCCGTGGAATGTTCAAAGTTTCAGATATTTTTTTATAACCCAACCTTGATCTGCACTTCTCCACAACTTTGTCCCTGACCTGTTTGGAGAGCTCCTTGGTCTTCATGGTGCCGTTTGCTTGGGGGCCTTTCAGAACAGGTGTATATATACTGAGATCATGTGACAGATCATGTGACACTTAGATTGCAGGTGGACTTAATTTAACTAATTATGTGACTTCTGAAGGTAATTGGTTGCACCAGATCTTATTTAGGGGCTTCATAGCAAAGGGGGTGAATACATATGCACGCACCACTTTTCCATTATTTATATTTTTCATTTCAGTTCACCAATTTGGAATATTTTGTGTATGTCCATTACATGAAATCCAAATAAAAAATCCATTTAAATTACAGGTTGTAATGCAACAAAATAGGAAAAATGCCAAGGGGGATGAATACTTTCGCAAGGCGTACAGAGGCCCATTATCAGCAACCATCAGTCCTGTGTTCCAATGGCACGTTGTGTTTGCTAATCCAAGTTTATAATTTAAAAGGCTAATTGATCATTAGAAAACCCTTTTGCAATTATGTTAGCACATCTGAAAACTGTTGTGCTGATTAAAGAAGCAATAAAACTGGCCTTCTTGAGACTAGTTGAGTATCTGGAGCATCAGCAATTGTGGGTTCGATTACAGACTCAAAATGCC
Source organism: Coregonus lavaretus (assembly GCF_964263955.1). Taxonomy (NCBI): domain Eukaryota; kingdom Metazoa; phylum Chordata; class Actinopteri; order Salmoniformes; family Salmonidae; genus Coregonus; species Coregonus lavaretus. Next base: position 30,049 of record NW_028157014.1, on the reverse strand, counting down.
CAGAAACAAATAATTTTTTCTGAAACAAATAACTTTCTTCTGAAACTCGTCAGTCTATTCTTGTTCTGAGAAATGAAGGCTATTCCATGCGAGAAATTGCCAAGAAACTGAAGATCTTGTACAACGCTGTGTACTACTCCCTTCACAGAACAGCGCAAACTGGCTCTAACCAGAATAGAAGGAGTAGTGGGAGGCCCCGGTGCACAACTGAGCAAGAGGACAAATGCATTAGAGTGTCTAGTTTGAGAAACAGACGCTTCACAGGTCCTCAACTGGCAGCTTCATTAAATAGTACCCGCAAAACACCAGTCTCAACGTCAACAGTCAAGAGGCGACTCCGGGATGCTGACCTTCTAGGCAGAGTTGCAAAGAAAAAGCCATATCTCAGACTGGCCAATAAAAAGAAAAGATTAAGATGGGCAGTCTGAGATATGGCTTTTTCTTTGCAACTCTGCCTAGAAGGTCAGCATCTTCACTCTGTACGCCTATGTAGATATTCCATTAAAAATCAGCCGTTTCCAGCTACAATAGCCATTTACAACATTAACAATGTTTACACTGTATTTCAGATCCATTTGATGTTGTTTTAATGGACAAAAAAATTGCTTTTCTTTCGAAAACAAGGACATTTCTAAGTGACCCCAAACTTTTGAACGGTAGTGTACATTGAGCAAGAACAAAACCCTAACCCTCTCTGTTCTGACCCTAACCCTCTCTGTTCTAACCCTAACCCTCTCTGTTCTAACCCTAACCCTCTCTATTCTGACCCTAACCCTCTCTGTTCTAACCCTAACCCTCTCTGTTCTAACCCTAACCCTCTCTGTTCTAACCCTAACCCTTTCTGTTCTGACCCTAACCCTCTCTGTTCTGACCCTAACCCTCTCTGTTCTAACCCTCTCTGCTCTAACCCTAACCCTCTCTGTTCTAACCCTAACCCTTTCTGTTCTGACCCTAACCCTCTCTGCTCTAACCCTAACCCTCTCTGCTCTAACCCTCTCTGTTCTAACCCTAACCCTCTCTGTTCTAACCCTAACCCTCTCTGTTCTGACCCTAACCCTTTCTGTTCTGACCCTAACCCTCTTTGTTCTAACCCTAACTCTCTTTGTTCTAACCCTAACCTTCTCTGTTCTAACCCTCTCTGTTCTGACCCTCTCCCTCTAACCTAACCCTCTCTGTTCTAACCCTAACCCTCTCTGTTCTAACCCTAACCCTCTCTGTTCTGACCCTCTCCCTCTAACCTAACCCTCTCTGTTCTAACCCTAACCCTCTCTGTTCTAACCCTAACCCTCTCTGTTCTGACCCTCTCCCTCTAACCTAACCCTCTCTGTTCTAACCCTAACCCTCTCTGTTCTAACCCTATCCCTCTCTGTTCTAACCCTAACCCTCTCTGTTCTAATCCTAACCCTCTCTGTTCTAACTCTTTCTGTTCTAATCCTCTCTGTTCTAACCCTAACCCTCTCTGTTCTAACCCTCTCTGCTCTAACCCTAACCCTCTCTGTTCTGACCCTAACCCTCTCTGTTCTAACCCTAACCCTCTATGTTCTGACCCTAACCCTTTCTGTTCTGACCCTAACCCTCTCTGTTCTGACCCTAACCCTATTTGTTCTAACCCTAACTCTCTCTGTTCTAACCCTAACCTTCTCTGTTCTAACCCTAAACCTCTCTGTTCTGACCCTAACCCTCTCTGTTCTGACCCTAACCCTCTATGTTCTGAGCCTCTCCCTCTAACCTAACCCTCTCTGTTCTAACCCTAACTCTCTCTGTTCTAACCCTAACCCTCTCTGTTCTAACCCTAACCCTCTCTGTTCTGAGCCTCTCCCTCTAACCTAACCCTCTCTGTTCTAACCCTAACCCTCTCTGTTCTAACCCTAACCCTCTCTGTTCTAACCCTAACCCTCTCTGTTCTAATCCTAACCCTCTCTGTTCTAACCCTCTCTGTTCTAACCCTAACCCTCTCTGTTCTAACCCTAACCCTCTCTGTTCTAACCCTAACCCTCTCTGTTCTAACCCTAACCCTCTCTGTTCTAACCCTAACCCTCTCTGTTCTAACCCTAACCCTCTCTGTTCTAACCCTAACCCTCTCTGTTCTAACCCTAACCCTCTCTGTTCTAACCCTAACCCTCTCTGTTCTAACCCTAACTATCTCTGTTCTAACCCTCTCTGTTCTAACCCTAACCCTCTCTGTTCTAACCCTAACCCTCTCTGTTCTAACCCTAACCCTCTCTGTTCTAACCCTAACCCTCTCTGTTCTAACCCTAACCCTCTCTGTTCTAACCCTAACCCTCTCTGTTCTAACCCTAACTATCTCTGTTCTAACCCTCTATGTTCTAACCCTTACCAGGATGTCTTAGGATGTACTCTGTCATCCTTCCTCTCCCTCCCTCCCTCCCTCCCTCCCTCCCTCCTACCATCATTCCTCCCTCCATCACTCTCATCCTTCCTCTCTCCTTCTTCCTCCACTTGTCTCTGAAAATCATTCTGTCCCACACAGAGAGAGAGAACTGCCAACCTTCTCTCCTCCTCCTCCTCCTCTTCCTCCTCCCCCTTTCTCGCTCATATAACAGCCACATCTCCTACCACTCTGACCAGATCTAAGGGCCAACACCATCCCCAAACGCTCTCTCTCTCTCTCTCTCTCTCTCTCTCTCCATCCCCCTTTCTCTCTGGCAAAGTGGTCTGATAAAGTGGTCTGATAAAGTGGTCTGATAATGTGGTCTGATAATGTGGTCTGATAATGTGGTCCGATAATGTGGTCCGATAATGTGGTCCGATAATGTGGTCCGATAATGTGGTCCGATAATGTGGTCTGATAATGTGGTCTGATAATGTGGTCTGATAATGTGGTCTGATAATGTGGTCTGATAATGTGCCTATCCGATCCTCTTTCTCACATGATTCTCTCCCTCTCTCTTTTAGCCCCTCTCCTCTCACCCTCTACCATCTTCCTCTCATCCCTCACCCTCTCCCTTCACCCTCTCCCTTCAACCTCTCCCTCACCCTCTCCCTTCACCCTCTTTCCCTTCTTTCGCTCATCTCTCACACCCCCCCCCCCCCCCCCCCCCCCTCCCTCCCTCTCGCTCTCTGTCCTAATCTCTCTCAGTGGGAAGCTGTTTCAATCAAGTCCAGCCAGATTCACCCTCTTCTGCGGCCAATGACCTGCATAACATAAACGCGCGCACACACACACACACAGACACACACACACACACACAGACACACACACACACACACACACACACACACACTGTCTGTACTCTGACAGGGCAACAGGGGGATTTGGTGTGTGTGTGTGTGTACGTGTTTCTGTGCTTGTATGTGTGTGTCTGTCCTGTTGCCCAGTCAGAGATCAGACCATATTATCATGTCACACACCCTTCTGGGACTGACCAAGGGAAACATTTACTGATTAATCCCAGAAAACATCTAGGAGCAACAACGGCTCAGCTGTGAAGTGGTAGGCCACACAAGCTCACAGAACGGGACCGTCGAGTGCTCAAATCAAATCAAATGTATTGGTCACATACAGATGGTTAGCAGATGTTATTGCGAGTGTAGCGAAATGCTTGTGCTTCTAGTTCCGACAGTGCAGCAATATCTAGCAAGTAATATCTAACAGTTCCACAACAAAAACCTAATACAAACAAATCTAAGTAAAATAATATATAAATATATGGATGAGCAATGTCATTATCAGAGTGGCATAGGCTAAGATGCAATAGATAGTATAGAATACAGTATATATATATGAGATGGGGAATGCAAGATATGTAAACATTATTAAAGTGACTAGTGTTCCCTTTATTAAAGTGGCCAGTGATTTCTAGTCTATGTCTATAGGCAGCAGCCTCTCTGTGCTAGTGATGGCTGTTTAACAGTCTGATGGCCTTGAGATAGGAGCTGGTTATCAGTCTCTCGGTCCCAGCTTTGATGCACAGCGAGCTTAGGTAGGATGCTGAAGCGCGTATCCCGTAAAAATCGTCTGTCCTCGGTTGCAAAACTCACTACCGAGTTCCAAACTGCCTCTGGAAGCAACGTCAGCACAATAACTGTTTGACGGGAGCTTAATGAAATGGGTTTCCATGGCCGAGCAGCCGCACACAAGCCTAAGATCACCATGCGCAATGCCAAGCGTCGGCTAGAGTGGTGTAAAGCTGGCCGCCATTGAACTCTGGACCAGTGGAAACGCGTTCTCTGGAGTGATGAATCACACTTCACCATCTGGCAGTCCGACGGACAAATCTGGGTTTGGCGGATGCCAGGAGAACGCTACAGTACCTGCCCCAATGCATAGTGCCAACTGTAAAGTTTGGTGGAGGAGGAATAATGGTCTGGGGCTGTTTTGCATGGTTCGGTCTAGGCCCCTTAGTTCCAGTGGAGGGAAATCTTAACGCAACAGAATACAATGACATTCTAGACGATTCTGTGCTTCCAACTTTGTGGCAACAGTTTGGGGAAGGCCCTTTCCTGTTTCAGCATGACAATGCCCCTGTGCACAAAGTGAGGTCCATACAGAAATAGTTTGTAGAGATCAGTGTGGAAGAAGTTGACTGGCCTGCACAGAGCCCTGACCTCAACCCCATCGATCACCTTTGAGATTAATTGGAATGCCGACTGTGAGCCAAGCCTAATCACCTCTCTCTCTCTCTTTCCATCTCTCTCTCTCTCTTTCCATCTCTCTCTTTCCATCTCTCTCTCTCCATCTCTCTCTCTCTCTTTCCATCTCTCTCTTTCCATCTCTCTCTCTCCATCTCTCTCTCTCTCTCTCTCTCTCTCTCCATCTCTCTCTCTCTCTCTTTTGCTCTCTCCATCTCTCTCTCTCTCTCTCGCTTGCTCGCTCGCTCGCTCTCTCTCTCTCCTTCCCTCTCTCTCTCTCTCCATCCATCTCTCTCTCTCCATCCATCCATCTCTCTCTCTCCTTCCCTCTCTCTCTCTCTCTCTCTCCATCTCTCTCTCTCTCTCTCTCTTTCTCTCTTTTATCCAAATATATATAATATAGACAACATGTACAACAAACCATGTTGTCTCCAACTTGACAGGTTGGGGTTAATCTGAGTGTCATGTGGTTCTGTTGCTACGGTATGTCTGTCTAAACATTCCATATGTCTATAAATCCAGCGCACCACAATTGATATGTTACTTGTGTTGTGTCTATAAATGTACCCTGTCAGGCGCTATATCAGCACATCATATATACAGTACATTCCTCTAGCTGGTAGACAGATTGGCCTATAGCATGTATATCTTTTAATTGATCTCTATATGGCTGGATGGAACTGGTCAGAGAGAGAGAGAGAGAGAGAGAGAGAGAGAGAGAGAGAGAGAGAGAGAGAGAGAGAGAGAGAGAGAGAGAGAGAGAGAGAGAGAGAGAGAGAGAGAGAGAGAGAGAGAGAGAGAAGAGAGAGAGAGGGAGAGAGAAAGAGAGAGAGAGAGAGAGGGAGAGAGAGAGGGAGATAGTATATTGGTCATCCGTTCTTCATGTAATAGGCTGTGTTTTGTATTGTGTCACCCTGGTTGCCATGGGACTCTTTGGTTTCCATGGGCCCTATTTGTGACCCAGTTTATAATTATTCTCTTTATCCACCGTTAGTGAGACAGAGAGGCTGCGTCCCAAATATATCCCTATTCGCTACACAGTGCACTACTTTTGACTAGGGCTCATAGGGAATAGGGTGCCATTTGGGAACCACCCAGAGAACTATACCCCTCAAGAGCTCTCCTAGGGCCACTGATCTCCTCCTCTACGTTATGTATGTTCTGACTACTGCATGGCTGTAACATCCTGCATTCAGCACCATCACTGTGAAGACCAGCAGACGGATTGTTTAACACAGAGATAAAACAGGGCCATTGATTTAGACTGGGATCGGATGGCGATGTGTGTTCTAGAAAGGACAGTTTGTCATGCCGCGTTCACGTGTTGGTCGGAAATAGGAAACTTGGATATTTCAGACTTGCTAACTGGTTGAACGTGGCACGTGTATACAGTATCTCCAACCTATTATTATTTTGCGAGTTCCGACTAGGACGTGAACGCGGCTATACTCAGCGTTCTGTACACATTCCGTCATCTGTGACATCACAGTGAGCTGTTGTTCTCAACAGTCTCTTCTGTGAGGCCACAATGGTTCCCTTCTGTGACACTTCTGACATTGACTCTTTTGTGACATCACAATTACTTTAATGTATGGCACTGTTGCCTTTGTAGTAATGCCTGAGAAGTAAGTTTACCCAGCAACCTGTTCGTGACATTATTTTACAGCTGGATAGCACAGTGTCCAGGTAATTGCTGACATCACTACGGAATCCTCAGCTTGTCAGAAAAAAAAGTACAAAGAAATGTATCCACCGGAAAAAAACTCCACTGTTTTGTATTAATGTACTTTCTGTCTGACTGGTTAATGATACATGCTCCTATACACTGAGTGTACAAAACATTAAGAACACCTGCTCTTTCCATGACATAGACTGACCAGGTGAATCCAGGTGAAAGCTATGATCCCTTATTGATGTCAGTTGTTAAATCCACTTCAATCAGTGTAGATGAAGGGGAGGAGACAGGTTAAAGAAAGATTTTTAAGCCTTGAGACATTTACATTTTAGTCATTTTAGCAGACGCTCTTATCCAGACCGACTTACATGAGTGCATACATTTTTGTTTTTCATACTGGTCCCCCGTAGGAATCGAACCCACAACCCTGGCGTTGCAAGCACCATGCTCTACCAACTGAGCTACACACGGCACACATACACATGGATTGCCATTCAGAGGGTGAATGATCAAGTCAAAATATTTAAGTGCCTTTGAATGGGGTATGGTAGTAGGTGCCAGGCGCACTGGTTTGAGTGTGTCAATAATTGCACGCTGATGGGTTTTTCACGCTCAACAGTTTCCTGTGTGTATCAAGAATGATCCACCACCCAAAAGACATCCAGTTAACTTGACACAACTGTGGGAAGCATTGGAGTCAACATGGGCCAGCATCCCTATGGAGCGCTTTCGACACCTTGAGTCCATGCCCCAACCAAGTGAGGCTGTTCTTTGGGCAAAAAGGGATGCAACTCAATATTAGGAAGTTGTTCTTAATGTTTTGTGCACTCAGTGTATATTGCCTTGATGACTGGCAAGTCACTCAGCTCTGCTCTGCTCTGCTCTGTTCAGCTCTGCTCTGTTCAGCTCTGCTCTGCTCTGTTCAGTTCAGCTCTGCTCTGTTCAGCTCTGCTCTGTTCAGCTCTGCTCTGTTCAGCTCTGCTCTGTTCAGCTCTGCTCTGTTCAGCTCTGCTCTGTTCAGCTCTGCTCTGCTCTGTTCAGCTCTGCTCTGTTCAGCTCTGCTCTGTTCAGCTCTGCTCTGTTCAGCTCTGCTCTGCTCTGTTCAGCTCTGCTCTGTTCAGCTCTGCTCTGTTCAGCTCTGCTCTGCTCTGTTCAGCTCTGCTCTGTATACTGTATATACATACAGTACCAGTCAAAGGTTTGGACACACCTACTCAATCCAGGGTTTTTCTTTATTTTTACTATTTTCTACATTGTAGAATAATAGTGCAGACATCAAAACTATGAAATAACACATATGGAATCATGTAGTAACCAAAAAAGTGTTAAACAAATCTAAATATATTTTATAATTGAGATTCATCAAAGTAGCCACCCTTTGCCTTGATGACAGTTTTGCACACTCTTGGCATTCTCTGAACCAGTTTCACCTGGAATGCTTTTCCATCAGTCTTGAAGGAGTTCCCACATATGCTGAGCACTTGTTTGTGTCATGAATCCCGCTTCCTGAGTCTGTTTCTGCCTGAGTTGCCTGTTTTCTGTCTTGGAGTCTGTTTCCTGAAGGTTCCTGAACGCACCCTGTCTGGTTGCCGGGCGACGAAGCTAGGCGAGAGATCTCTCGATTACCCGCACCTGCATCTCATCAGCTATCTGCACACCTGGTCCTGATCATCACCTCTTCACTTCATAAGCTCTGACCTGACATCCATTCCCTGCCGGATCGTTAGCCATGAACAGTATGTCGTGTCAGCGTATCAGCCTCAAGTTTTCTAGAGTTCGTTTTGTTGTTTTGTACTTTTTGCTTGCCGTGTACTCGGTCTACAGTTACTCTTCCGGAACATTCACTCCACCCTTGCCTGGTCGTCGGTGGGTTCTGTATCATTGGATCTGCCTATTCACTTCCACCAACTCACCTCCGCTGCCCGCTCCGTCTCCTGAATTATCCTGCTTCCATATTTGAGTCGTTCAATAAATACTCCCCTTCTGTCTACTCACCTTGTCCTGGTCTGCTTCTGGGTTCTGCTTTAGAGAATGTTGGCTGCTTTTCCTTCACTCTGCGGTCCGACTCATCCCAAACCATCTCAATTGGGTTGAGATCGGGGGATTGTGGAGGCCAGGTCATCAGATGCAGCACTCCATCACTCTCCTTCTTGGTAAAAAAAGCCCTTACACAGCCTGGAGGTGTGTTTTGGGTCATTGTCCTGTTGAAAAACAAATGATAGTCTCACTAAGCGCAAACCAGATGGGATGGCGTATTGCTGCACAATGCTGTGGTAGCCATGCTGGTTACGTGTGCCTTGAATTCTAAATAAATCACAGACAGTGTCACCAGCAAAGTACCCCCACACCATAACACCTCCTCCTCCGTGCTTTATGGTAGGAAATACACATGTGGAGATCATCCGTTCACCCACACCGCATCTCACAAAGACACGGCGGTTGGAACCAAAAATCTCCAATTTGGACAATTTCCACCAGTCTAATGTCCATTGCTCGTGTTTCTTGGCCCAAGCAAGTCTCTTCTTCTTATTGGTGTCTTAAGCAGTGGTTTCTTTGCAGCAATTCAACCATTTATTGTTTCATCGTTTTATTTTACCTTTATTTAACTAGGCAAGTCAGTTAAGAACAAATTCTTATTTACAATGACGGCCTACACCGGCCAAACCCGGACGACGCTGGGCCAATTGTGCGCCGCCCTACGGGACCTGATCGGCCTGATTGACCATGAAGGCCTGATTCACACAGTCTCCTCTGAACAGTTGATGTTGAGATGTGTTTGTTACTTGAACTCTGTGAAGCATTTATTTGGGCTGCAATTTCTGAGGCTGGTAACTCTAATGAACTCTTCCATTCCTGTGGCGGTCCTTATGACAGACAGTTTCATCATAGAGCTTGATGGTTTTTGCGACTGCACTTGAAGAAACTTTCAAAGTTGTTGAAATGTTCCGTATTGACTGACCTTCATGTCTTAAAGTAATGATGGACTGTTATTTATCTTTGCTTATTTGAGCTGTTCTTGCTGTTCTTTGGTCTTTTACCAAATAGGGCTATCTTCTGTATACCCCAGCCCCCTCCCTCGTCACAACACAACTGATTGGCTCAAATGCATTAAGAAGGAAAGAAATTCCACAAATTAACTTTTAACAAGGCACACCTGTTAATTGAAATTCATTTCAGGTGACTACCTCATGAAGCTGGTTGAGATAATGCCAAGAGTGTGCAAAGCTGTCATCAAGGCAAAGGGTGGTTATTTGAAGAATCTCAAATATAAAACATATTTTGATTTGTTTAACATTTTTTTGGTTACTACATGATTCCATATGTGTTATTTCATAGTTTTGATGTCTTCACTATTATTCTACAATGTAAACAATAGTAAAAAATCTTTAAAAAAAACTTGAATGAGAAGGTGTGTCCAAACTTTTGACTGGTAGTGTATATTATATATTCATTATTTGGATGAAAGGGGGTTCAGTTGGATGATGTCACCTTGGTAATATTTAGGACAGCATATTGTGGCCAAACTTCTTTTTAGCTATCCAATGAGTGTTTGCGAGTTATCAGACCGATCAGTGCAGACGGCCGTCGCGTGAGACAGAAAACACCTTAGATTCTGGATTTCTGGCTTCCCCTTTTCCACAGTGACCACAGTGACAAGAGAAACTAACAAGCAGCTCAAACCCGTTTCATTCCGTGGTTTTATATCACTGTGAGAAACAGACATGTTGTTGTCCTCTTCACAGGAATTCCAGTGGTGGTTATATAAAGCAGACGCTGGTCAAACCTCACCTCACAGTGGCAAACTGTTGACATCTGAAATTTATAGACACGATCAACATTTTCCACTGCCTTAGAAGAAGACGTGGTTTTGCTATGTGTATAGGCCTACTTTAAAAACACAAGCTCTCAATATATGAATGCAGAGAGAGAGAAGGGGGGGAGAGAAAGGAGGGGGGAGAGAGAGAGAGAGAGAGAGAGAGAGAGAGAGAGAGAGAGAGAGAGATAGAGCTGGCGTTCTGTTCTGTTATCTTACAGAGAGAAGTTCCGCACCTTATCTCGGGTTTGAATGCGTGTCATTTCTCTCTCTCCCCTCTCTCCCCTCTCTCTCTCCCCCCTCGCTCTCTCCCCTCCCTCTATCTCTCTCTCTCCCCCCCTCTCTCTCTCTCTCCCCCATCTCCCTCTATCCCTCTCTCTCTCTCCCCCCTCTCTCCCTCCATCTCCCCTCTATCTATCTCTCCCATCTCTCTCTCTCTCTCTCTCTCCTCTATATATCTCTCTCACTATCTCTCTCCCCCCCTCTCTCTATCCCCCCTCTCTCCCTCTATCGATCTCTCTCTCCCCCCTCACTCCCGCTCCCCTCTATCTATCTATCTATCTATATCTCTCTCTCTCTCTCTCTCCCCTCTCTTCTCTCTCTATCTCTCTCCCCTCTCTTTCTCTCTCTCTCCCCCATCTCTCTCTCTCTCTCCCTCTATCTCTCCCCTCTCTCTTTCTGCCACTCTCACTCTCTCTCTCTGCCTCTCTCTCTTTCTCTCTCTTCCTCTCACTCTCTCTCTCTCTCTATGTGTAAACACTCAAAGGTAATCATGGTTCAGTAAAAATTCCTGGCATTTTTCCCCCAGCCATATACAGTTGCTGTCTTAAGTGGCTGAAGCTAGGGATACAAAGTCGGGAAGAGCAAGGAAGAGATGGGGATCTGTGAAACTCACTCCTTAGCCTGAGGTGTCGCCCTTCGCACCATTGAAGAAGGCGTTATAAAATAGTGCTATGGGTTGGAACGCTTCGTTACGAGGCAATCCTGAGTTCCAGTCTCAGAATTAGCTGAATCAGGAGGAAGTGACAGGCTACTCGCTAAGCGAGCAGTGTGACGTCCTTTACACACGTCCATACACATTCTTACTCACTCACTCACTGACTCTCTCATCGACTCTCTCACCGACTCTCGCTGTTAAGTGGCGTCTTGCTTTTGGGCCTTTGTGTCTGTCAACACGTGTCTCTCCCAGTAGAGGATAATATTCCCTCAGCTCTGCTATGCTAATGCTAGACTAGTCAGAACTCTCATTATCAAGTTAAAACAACAGTCACAGCATCTATTTCAGCTACAAACACACACATACTGTACATACACATCGTTTTTTATATTAAACCAAAGGTCACTCATTCCTTTAACCACTGACAATTATGGAATGGCTGTGCTATTGGCGGTGGCCGACAGAGTATCATTGGATGTCCTCTCTCTCTCTCTCTCTCTCTCTCGCTCTCTCTCGCTCTCTCTCACACACACGCACACGCACACGCACACGCACACACAACCGCGCACACACACAAACACACACACCATCTCCGTGATTACCGCTGAGGTCAGGAGTCAAAGCTGTGTGGAAGAGAGGAGGAATGTTTACTATTTTCTGTTGTTTTGTCTAAATTCCCTGTTTCTGTCCAGATGTGCATTGTGGGAGGAAGGAGTGGGTTCTACAACGTAGCTGGGATTCTGCCTTGACCGCACACACCATAGACTTATGAGGTCAACAATATGAATTATACACGGACATTATACCTATTTCTCTATGATGTCCCCCTCTTCCGAGGACAAAAAATACAGTTGTTTTTTTTTACAGCTTTTTATTTAGTTGTTACATGTATTTCTACACACATTTTCCACACAACTTTTTTATTTTTTATTTTTTTGTAGATAGATCTATCTATGTAATATAGAACACATTTCTGCTATATGGTTTTATCCCAAAGTTACAGGCTGAATATATCTTATTATTATAATGCTAAATGCAAATATAAATGCCTAGTTGTTATTATGCTAAATGCTAATATAAATGCCTAGTTGCGGGACGAAGCAAGCCAGACTCATGAATGACCCACAGTTACCCCATAGAGGAGGATGCAGCCTCACACTGACTACAAATCCAGCTTTTTCTCTAACCTGTATTTTTCTTTATGTCAAATTGATAACAAAGTGTCTCTGATACAGTTGAAGTCGGAAGTTTACATGTACCTTAGCCAAACACATTTAAACTCAGTTTTTCACAATTCCTGACATTTAATCCTAGTAAAGATTCCCTGTCTTAGGTCAGTTAGGATCAACACTTTATTTTAAGAATGTGAAATGTCAGAATAATAGTAGAGAGAATGATATATTTCAGGTTTTATTTATTTCATCACATTCCCAGCGGGTCAGAAGTTTACATACACTCAATTAGTATTTGGTAGCATTGCCTTCAAATTGTTTAACTTGGGTCAAACGTTTCGAGTAGCCTTCCACAAGCTTCCCACAATAACTTGGGTGAATTTTGGCCCATTCCTCCTGACAGAGCTGGTGTAACTGAGTCAGGTTTGTAGGCCTCCTTGCTCGCACACACTTTTTCAGTTCTGCCCACAAATCTTCTATAGGTTTGAGGTCAAGGCTTTGTGATGGCCACTCCAATACCTTGACTTTGTTGTCCTTAAGCCATTTTGCCACAACTTTGGAAGTATGCTTGGGGTCATTGTCCATTTGGAAGACCCATTTGCGACCAATGTCGTGAGATGTTGCTTCAATATATCCACATAATTTTCCTTCTTCATGATGCCATCTATTTTGTGAAGTGCACCAGTCCCTCCTGAAGCAAAGCACCACCACAGCAAGATGCTGCCACCCCCGTGCTTCACATATGGGATGGTGTTCTTCGGCTTGCAAATAACCCCCTTTATCCTCCAAACATAACAATGGTCATTATGGCCAAACAGTTCTATTTTTGTTTCATCAGACCAGAGGACATTTCTGCAAAAAGTATGATCTTTGTCCCCATGTGCAGTTGCAAACTGTAGTCTGGCTTTTTTATGGCGGTTTTGGAGCAGTGGCTTCTTCCTTGCTGAGCGGCCTTTCAGGTTATGTCGATATAGCACTCATTTTACTGTGGACATCGATACCTTTGTACCTGTTTCCTCCAACATCTTCACAAGGTCCTTTGTTGTTGTTCTGGGATTGATTTGCACTTTTCGCACCAAAGTACGTTAATCTCTAGGAGACAGAACGGGTCTCCTTCCTGTGCAGTATGACGGCTGTCTGGTCCCAAGGTGTTTATACTTGCGTACTATTGTTTGTACAGATGAACCTGGTACCTTCAGGCGTTTGGAAATTGCTCCCAAGGATGACCCAGACTTGTGGAGGTCTACCATTTTTTTTTTGACATCTTGGCTGATTTATTTTCATTTTCCCATAATGTCAAGCGAAGAGGCACTGAGTTTGAAGGTAGGCCTTGAAATACATCCACATGTACACCTCCAATTGACTCAAATGATGTCATTTAGCCAATCAGAAGCTTCTAAAGCCGTGACATCATTTTCTGGAATTTCCCAAGCTGTTTAAAGGCACAGTCAACTTAATGTATGTAAAGTTCTGACCCACTGGAATTGTGATACAGTGAATTATAAGTGAAATAATCTGTCCTAACTGACTTGCCAAAACTATGGCTTGTTAACAAGAAATGTGTAGTGTCCGTAAACTTCTGACTTCAACTGTATATCTGCTATATATGGTTTCAGCCCAGAGTTATAGTGGCTGAATTTGGAGTATGTATATCTGTTATATATGGTTTGCTGAGTGTTTACCGAGTGCTAGAGAAAGTCATGAGATGTTTAGATCACGTTATCACTATTACGTCTAACTATCGTCACAATTGTGTCAGTGAGATTTCTTTATTTTTGAATGTGTTAACTAATAAAGTCACGCTCTTTGACAATGTAGTGCTGCATGACACATTAAAATGCATGGCAAGCAAGCCACTCACAGGGTCATAAATGCACACACACACACAGACACACACACACACACAGCCTCCTTATATTCTTAGTGACTCCAGACCAAATGAGATCTAGGTGGATAATATGATACAGGACAGACAGGGCTCTGAGGTTAACCAGTAATGACATTGACATATTCCACATGTCTCCATCTAAAGTGATTAGGGTGAGGATGTTTGGGCACATTCTTCAACCACAGCCACCTTCTGTATGTCCCTCTCTCTCACTGATTTCTTCATCTCACTATTCACCACACACATGCACGAGGGCACACACACACTCACACACGTCAATGCCACTAAACTATGTGCACAAGGCTGTGTGTGAGAGATAGGAGCATTTGGAACAGCTGGATCTAGACCTTAGTCAGGAGCCCAGAGGAGAGAGGAACAGCTGGATCTAGACCTTAGTCAGGAGCCCAGAGGAGAGAGGAACAGCTGGATCTAGACCTTAGTCAGGAGCCCAGAGGAGAGAGGAACAGCTGGATCTAGACCTTAGTCGGGAGCCCAGAGGAGAGAGGGACAGCTGGATCTAGACCTTAGTCAGGAGCCCAGAAGAGAGAGGGACAGCTGGATCTAGACCTTAGTCAGGAGCCCAGAGGAGAGAGGGACAGCTGGATCTAGACCTTAGTCAGGAGCCCAGAGGAGAGAGGGACAGCTGGATCTAGACCTTAGTCAGGAGCCCAGAGGAGAGAGGAACAGCTGGATCTAGACATTAGTCAGGAGCCCAGAGGAGAGAGGAACAGCTGGATCTAGACCTTAGTCAGGAGCCCAGAGGAGAGAGGAACAGCTGGATCTAGACCTTAGTCAGGAGCCCAGAGGAGAGAGGGACAGCTGGATCTAGACCTTAGTCAGGAGCCCAGAGGAGAGAGGAACAGCTGGATCTAGACCTTAGTCAGGAGCCCAGAGGAGAGAGGGACAGCTGGATCTAGACCTTAGTCAAGAGCCCAGAGGAGAGAGGAACAGCTGGATCTAGACCTTAGTCAGGAGCCCAGAGGAGAGAGGAACAGCTGGATCTAGACCTTAGTCAGGAGCCCAGAGGAGAGAGGGACAGCTGGATCTAGACCTTAGTCAGGAGCCCAGAGGAGAGAGGGACAGCTGGATCTTAGTCAGGAGCCCAGAGGAGAGAGGAACAGCTGGATCTAGACCTTAGTCAGGAGCCCAGAAGAGAGAGGGACAGCTGGATCTAGACCTTAGTCAGGAGCCCAGAGGAGAGAGGGACAGCTGGATCTAGACCTTAGTCAGGAGCCCAGAGGAGAGAGGGACAGCTGGATCTTAGTCAAGAGTCCAGAAGAGAGAGGGACAGCTGGATCTAGACCTTAGTCAGGAGCCCAGAGGAGAGAGGGACAGCTGGATCTAGACCTTAGTCAGGAGCCCAGAGGAGAGAGGAACAGCTGGATCTAGACCTTAGTCAGGAGCCCAGAGGAGAGAGGAACAGCTGGATCTAGACCTTAGTCAGGAGCCCAGAGGAGAGAGGAACAGCTGGATCTAGACCTTAGTCAGGAGCCCAGAGGAGAGAGGAACAGCTGGATCTAGACCTTAGTCGGGAGCCCAGAGGAGAGAGGGACAGCTGGATCTAGACCTTAGTCAGGAGCCCAGAAGAGAGAGGGACAGCTGGATCTAGACCTAGTCAGGAGCCCAGAGGAGAGAGGGACAGCTGGATCTAGACCTTAGTCAGGAGCCCAGAGGAGAGAGGGACAGCTGGATCTAGACCTTAGTCAGGAGCCCAGAGGAGAGAGGAACAGCTGGATCTAGACCTTAGTCAGGAGCCCAGAGGAGAGAGGAACAGCTGGATCTAGACCTTAGTCAGGAGCCCAGAGGAGAGAGGAACAGCTGGATCTAGACCTTAGTCAGGAGCCCAGAGGAGAGAGGGACAGCTGGATCTAGACCTTAGTCAGGAGCCCAGAGGAGAGAGGAACAGCTGGATCTAGACCTTAGTCAGGAGCCCAGAGGAGAGAGGGACAGCTGGATCTAGACCTTAGTCAAGAGCCCAGAGGAGAGAGGAACAGCTGGATCTAGACCTTAGTCAGGAGCCCAGAGGAGAGAGGAACAGCTGGATCTAGACCTTAGTCAGGAGCCCAGAGGAGAGAGGGACAGCTGGATCTAGACCTTAGTCAGGAGCCCAGAGGAGAGAGGGACAGCTGGATCTTAGTCAGGAGCCCAGAGGAGAGAGGAACAGCTGGATCTAGACCTTAGTCAGGAGCCCAGAAGAGAGAGGGACAGCTGGATCTAGACCTTAGTCAGGAGCCCAGAGGAGAGAGGGACAGCTGGATCTTAGTCAAGAGTCCAGAAGAGAGAGGGACAGCTGGATCTAGACCTTAGTCAGGAGCCCAGAGGAGAGAGGGACAGCTGGATTTAGACCTTAGTCAAGAGCCCAGAGGAGAGAGGAACAGCTGGATCTAGACCTTAGTCAGGAGCCTAGAGGAGAGAGGGACAGCTGGATCTAGACCTTAGTCAGGAGCCCAGAGGAGAGAGGGACAGCTGGATCTTAGTCAAGAGTCCAGAAGAGAGAGGGACAGCTGGATCTAGACCTTAGTCAGGAGCCCAGAGGAGAGAGGGACAGCTGGATCTAGACCTTAGTCAAGAGCCCAGAGGAGAGAGGAACAGCTGGATCTAGACCTTAGTCAGGAGCCCAGAGGAGAGAGGAACAGCTGGATCTAGACCTTAGTCAGGAGCCCAGAGGAGAGAGGAACAGCTGGATCTAGACCTTAGTCAGGAGCCCAGAGGAGAGAGGAACAGCTGGATCTAGACCTTAGTCAGGAGCCCAGAGGAGAGGGACAGCTGGATCTAGACCTTAGTCAAGAGCCCAGAGGAGAGAGGAACAGCTGGATCTAGACCTTAGTCAAGAGCCAAGAGAAGAGAGGGACAGCTGGATCTAGACCTTAGTCAAGAGCCCAGAGAAGAGAGGGACAGCTGGATCTAGACCTTAGTCAAGAGCCCAGAGGAGAGAGGAACAGCTGGATCTAGACCTTAGTCAGGAGCCCAGAGGAGAGAGGAACAGCTGGATCTAGACCTTAGTCAGGAGCCCAGAGGAGAGAGGGACAGCTGGATCTAGACCTTAGTCAGGAGCCCAGAGGAGAGAGGGACAGCTGGATCTTAGTCAGGAGCCCAGAGGAGAGAGGAACAGCTGGATCTAGACCTTAGTCAGGAGCCCAGAGGAGAGAGGGACAGCTGGATCTAGACCTTAGTCAGGAGCCCAGAGGAGAGAGGGACAGCTGGATCTAGACCTTAGTCAGGAGCCCAGAGGAGAGAGGAACAGCTGGATCTAGACCTTAGTCAGGAGCCCAGAGGAGAGAGGGACAGCTGGATCTTAGTCAGGAGCCCAGAGGAGAGAGGAACAGCTGGATCTAGACCTTAGTCAGGAGCCCAGAAGAGAGAGGGACAGCTGGATCTAGACCTTAGTCAGGAGCCCAGAGGAGAGAGGGACAGCTGGATCTTAGTCAGGAGCCCAGAGGAGAGAGGAACAGCTGGATCTAGACCTTAGTCAGGAGCCCAGAGGAGAGAGGGACAGCTGGATCTAGACCTTAGTCAAGAGCCCAGAGGAGAGAGGGACAGCTGTATCTAGACCTTAGTCAGGAGCCCAGAGGAGAGAGGAACAGCTGGATCTAGACCTTAGTCAGGAGCCCAGAGGAGAGAGGAACAGCTGGATCTAGACCTTAGTCAGGAGCCCAGAGGAGAGAGGGACAGCTGGATCTAGACCTTAGTCAGGAGCCCAGAGGAGAGAGGGACAGCTGGATCTTAGTCAGGAGCCCAGAGGAGAGAGGAACAGCTGGATCTAGACCTTAGTCAGGAGCCCAGAAGAGAGAGGAACAGCTGGATCTAGACCTTAGTCAGGAGCCCAGAGGAGAGAGGGACAGCTGGATCTAGACCTTAGTCAAGAGCCCAGAGGAGAGAGGGACAGCTGGATCTAGACCTTAGTCAAGAGCCCAGAGGAGAGAGGAACAGCTGGATCTAGACCTTAGTCAGGAGCCCAGAGGAGAGAGGAACAGCTGGATCTAGACCTTAGTCAGGAGCCCAGAGGAGAGAGGAACAGCTGGATCTAGACCTTAGTCAGGAGCCCAGAGGAGAGAGGGATATATTCAAGGTGTGGAGAAGATAGATGGAGAGAAAGAGACAGGAGTAAGGGAGAGAATGAATGACATAAAATAAGAAACAAAAGAGAGAGCGAGAGGAAGCGGGAAGTAAGATTAGAGGGATGGAGAGATGGAGGGAGGGATGGAGGGATAGAGGAATGGAGAGATGGAGAGATGGAGGGATGGAGGGATGGAGGGATGGAGGGATGGAGGGATGGAGGGATGGAGGGATAGAGGAATGGAGGAAGGCATTAATAAGAACAACACAGATTAAGAGATTACAACGCTCACTGTTAGAGAAAAGAATGCAGGGAAATGATAGAGGGATAGAGGGATAGAGGAATAGAGGGATATAACACGAGAAATGAAACAGTCACAATGGAGAGAGAGAACAATAGGACTAATAATGGAGAGAGAGAGAGAACAGTAGGCCTAATAATGGAGAGAGAGAGAGAACAGTAGGACTAATAATGGAGAGAGAGAGAGAACAGTAGGACTAATAATGGAGAGAGAGAGAACAGTAGGACTAATAATGGAGAGAGAGAGAGAACAGTAGGACTAATAATGGAGAGAGAGAGAACAGTAGGACTAATAATGGAGAGAGAGAGAGAACAGTAGGACTAATAATGGAGAGAGAGAGAACAGTAGGACTAATAATGGAGAGAGAGAACAGTAGGCCTAATAATGGAGAGAGAGAACAGTAGGACTAATAATGGAGAGAGAGAACAGTAGGACTAATAATGGAGAGAGAGAGAACAGTAGGACTAATAATGGAGAGAGAGAGAACAGTAGGACTAATAATGGAGAGAGAGAGAACAGTAGGACTAATAATGGAGAGAGAGAGAACAGTAGGACTAATAATGGAGAGAGAGAGAACAGTAGGACTAATAATGGAGAGAGAGAGAACAGTAGGACTAATAATGGAGAGAGAGAGAACAGTAGGACTAATAATGGAGAGAGAGAGAACAGTAGGACTAATAATGGAGAGAGAGAGAACAGTAGGACTAATAATGGAGAGAGAGAGAACAGTAGGACTAATAATGGAGAGAGAGAGAACAGTAGGACTAATAATGGAGAGAGAGAGAACAGTAGGACTAATAATGGAGAGAGAGAGAACAGTAGGACTAATAATGGAGAGAGAGAGAGAACAGTAGGACTAATAATGGAGAGAGAACAGTAGGACTAATAATGGAGAGAGAGAGAGAACAGTAGGACTAATAATGGAGAGAGAACAGTAGGACTAATAATAATAGATGAAAAGATAAAAAGACGGATATATGGATGAATTGATTGAGATGAATTAGAACATTCCAGATTAGTTGTCATTAACCAACCCAATCCCACTGTTCCAGAATCTCAGCTCGTGGTTCTGACGCTCCTAGGCCTTAGCTGGGGTCTGGAAATACAAAAGAAGGTTATTGTCTGGAACACTGGGACTGGCACACACAGGACAACACAGGACAACACAGAACAACACACATTGGGGGCAAGGAAGTACACATATACCGTATGTATACATACATGATCTCCACACACACACACACACACAGTGAGTGGGCTGCAGAGAATAAACAAGTACGCAGTATAATATCAGTGAAAAGGGCATTGCTACGCTAAACAATGAAATATACTCCAGTTCAGTGGTTCCCAAACTGTGGGGTCAAGAAGCAAAACATTTAGGGAACCCCTCCACTAGCGCACCAGAGAGAAACACACACACACACACACACACACACTGTGTGGGCTTGCCATTTCTGTGTGTGTGTGTGAATGTGTGTGTGAATGTGTGTGTGAGAGTGTGTGTGTGTGAATGTGTGTGTGTGTGTGTGTGTGTGAATGTGTGTGTGAATGTGTGAGTGTGTGTCTGTGTGTGTGTCTGTGTATGTGTCTGTGTGTGTGTCTGTGTGTGTGAATGTGTGTGAATGTGTGTGGTGCGCTAGTGCAGGGCTTCCCTAAACGTTTTCCTTCGTGACCCCACAGTTTGGGAACCACTGCACTGGAATGTGTGCGTGTAATGAAAATCCTCTCAAATTCCTAAATCAACTTTACAGTTGGTAGAGAATCAAATTATGCTTCTTGTGCTTTTATTTATGCTAACCTTCAACATTCACAACATCACGATGACTGGACTCCCTATTTCTCTACTCTCTGTCAGTCTTCTTGTACTGTACATACTCTCATTCAGAAAGAATTCAGGATGCTCCCAAATGTCACCCCATTCCCTATATAGTCAAATACTTCAAAAGGGAAATTGGTACAATTTGGGATGCTGCCCCAATCTCTGCCCTGAAGTCTTTCCTAAATGTAATAGAATTACTCCCTCTAAACTTCCAGGAGAAAGGAACGCACTCTTCTGTTCCCAAAGAGGTCCTTGACATCTGAATGTCCTCACTGCTCTTCAGCATTCTCAAGGAGAGAGAGAGATCGAGAGACAGAGAGAGAGAGAGAGATGGATTGGGCAACAACAAATTCAATCCCTTTTAGACAACTTCCTGGACAAAATGTTCCACTGTAATATTGAAGGTGTAAACTTGGCAGTAGAAAACCTAAACAGTATATTTGACCTCTCAGCTTCCCTATCAAATCTAAAAATCTCTAACAGAAAACCGAAGAAAAGTAACAAATGGTTTGATGAAGAATGCAAAAACCTAAGAAAGAAATTGTGAAACCTATCCAACCAAAAACATAGAGACCCAGAAAACCTGAGCCTACGCCTTCACTATGGTGAATCACTAAAACAATACAGAAATACACTACGGAAAAAGAAGGAACAGCATGTCACAAATCAGCTCAATGTAATTGAAGAATACATAGACTCTGACCACTTCCGGGAAAATTGGAAAACACTATACAAACAACAACACGAAGAGCTATCTATCCAAAACGGAGATGTATGGGTAAAACACTTCTCCAATCTTTTTGGCCCTATAACAAAGAACAGCAAAAAAATATACATGATCAAATGCAAATCTTAGAATCAACTATTAAAGACTTTTAATAAACGTTTAATCAATCTTTGTGTTCAACAAATTTACCAACTTTTTAGTTTTGTCCTCACTCATCTTTTTTCGTTAAACTTTTTCACCCCGGACGTTTATCCCGAGACAGAAGAGTCATTTTCCTGTGCGTTTTAGCTGCCAACTTTACGTTATTTTCCTTTTTTCCATCGCAACTTTTTTCCCTTATTCAACTTTCTCACTCCGGACGCTTTATCTGGACATGGTTCATCAACATCTTCAACAGCCGAAGCTAAGTAGTAACATTAACATGATGTCTTCTAATTGCAGTCGCTGTACTCATAATATACAGGAGAACGATCGCCTTACGGCGAAAATAGCTGTGCTACAAGCCCAGCTTCAGACGCAATCGTTAGGCAAGGGTAATCTCAGTGTAGGAAAGGAAGAAACAGCGTCTGTGCCACCAGTAAGTACAGACAGTAACGTTAGTATAAATCCCCCCGCACAGTCCCCGCAGCCGGACAACTTTCTCATGGCTTCTGGTGGGAAATACTGTTGGAATGCTCAACCGGTGTCGCTCATTCAGCCGACAGAAACCTTCAACCGGTTTTCCCCATTATGTAGCGAGTCGGAGTCTGAGTCTGAGTCTTCTCTAGTCTCTACTCCTCCCGTTACGGGGTCTGAGACGCCGAAGGCTCCCACCATTAGCTCTGACAAATTGAAAACCCTAGTCATTGGCGACTCCATTACCCGCAGTATTAGACTTAAAACGAATCACCCAGCGATCATACACTGTTTACCAGGGGGCAGGGCTACCGACGTTAAGGCTAATCTAAAGATGGTGCTGGCTAAAGCTAAAACTGGCGAGTGTAGAGAGTATAGAGATATTGTTATCCACGTCGGCACCAACGATGTTAGGATGAAACAGTCAGAGGTCACCAAGTGCAACATAGCTTCAGCGTGTAAATCAGCTAGAAAGATGTGTCGGCATCGAGTAATTGTCTCTGGCCCCCTCCCAGTTAGGGGAAGTGACGAGCTCTACAGCAGAGTCTCAGCACTTAATCGCTGGTTGAAAACTGTTTTCTGCCCCTCCCAAAAGATAACATTTGTGGATAATTGGCCCTCTTTCTGGGACTCACCCACAAACAGGACCAAGCCTGACCTGCTGAGGAGTGACGGACTCCATCCTAGCTGGAGGGGTGCTCTCCTCTTATCTACCAACATAGATAGGGCTCTAACTCCTCTAGCCCCACAGTGAAATAGGGTGCAGGCCAGGCAGCAGGCTGTTAGCCAACCTGCCAGCTTAGTGGAGTCTGCCAATAGCACAGTCAGTGTAGTCAGCTCAGCCATACCCATTGAGACTGTGTCTGTGCCTCGACCTAGGTTGGGCAAAACTAAACATGGCGGTGTTCACCCTAGCAATCTTATTAGGATAAAGACCTCCTCCATTCCTGCCATTATTGAAAGAGATCGTGATACCTCACATCTCAAAATAGGGTTACTTAATGTTAGATCCCTCACTTCAAAGGCAGTCATAGTCAATGAACTAATCACTGATCATAATCTTGATGTGATTGGCCTGACTGAAACATGGCTTAAGCCTGATGAATTTGCTGTGTTAAATGAGGCCTCACCTCCTGGTTACACTAGTGACCATATTCCCCGTGCATCCCGCAAAGGCGGAGGTGTTGCTAACATTTACGATAGCAAATTTCAATTTACAAAAAAAAAAATGGCGTTTTCATCTTTTGAGCTTCTAGTCATGAAATCTATGCAGCCTACTCAATCACTTTTTATAGCTACTGTTTACAGGCCTCCTGGGCCATATACAGCGTTCCTCTCTGAGTTTCCTGAATTCCTATCAGACCTTGTAGTCATAGCAGATCATATTCTAATTTTTGGTGATTTTAATATTCACATGGAGAAGTCCACAGACCCACTCCAAAAGTATTTCGGAGCCATTATCGACTCAGTGGGTTTTGTCCAACATGTCTCTGGACCTACTCACTGCCACAGTCATACTCTGGACCTAGTTTTGTCCCATGGAATAAATGTTGTAGATCTTAATGTTTTTCCACAAAATCCTGGACTATCGGACCACCATTTTATTACATTTGCAATCGCAACAAATAATCTGCTCAGACCCCAACCAAGGAGCATCAAAAGTCGTGCTATAAATTCTCAAACAACACAAAAATTCATTGATGCCCTTCCAGACTCCTTCTGCCTACCCAAGGACGTCAGAGGACAAAAATCAGTTAACCACTTAACTGAGGAACTCAATTTAACCTTGCGCAATACCCTAGATGCAGTTGCACCCCTAAAAACGAAAAACATTTGTCATAAGAAACTAGCTCCCTGGTATACAGAAAATACCCGAGCTTTGAAGCAAGCTTCCAGGAAATTGGAACGGAAATGGCGCCACACCAAACTGGAAGTCTTCCGACTAGCTTGGAAAGACAGTACCGTGCAGTACCGAAGAGCCCTCACTGCTGCTCGATCATCCTACTTTTCCAACTTAATTGAGGAAAATAAGAACAATCCAAAATTTCTTTTTGATACTGTTGCAAAGCTAACTAAAAAGCAGCATTCCCCAAGAGAGGATGGCTTTCACTTCAGCAGTGATAAATTCATGAACTTCTTTGAGGAAAAGATCATGACCATTAGAAAGCAAATTACGGACTCCTCTTTGAATCTGCGTATTCCTCCAGGGCTTAGCTGTCCTGGATCTGCACAGCTCTGCGAGGGCCTGGGATCGGGAGAGACACTTAAGTGTTTTAGTACTATATCTCTTGACACAATGATGAAAATAATCATGGCCTCTAAACCTTCAAGCTGCATACTGGATCCTATTCCTACTAAACTGCTGAAGGAGCTGCTTCCTGTGCTTGGCCCTCCTATGTTGAACATAATAAACAGCTCTCTATCCACCGGATGTGTACCAAACTCACTAAAAGTGGCAGTGATAAAGCCTCTCTTGAAAAAGCCAAACCTTGACCCGGAAAATATAAAAAACTATCGGCCTATATCGAATCTTCCATTCCTCTCAAAAATTTTAGAAAAAGCTGTTGCGCAGCAACTCACTGCCTTTCTGAAGACAAACAATGTATACGAAATGCTTCAGTCTGGTTTTAGACCCCATCATAGCACTGAGACTGCACTTGTGAAGGTGGTAAATGACCTTTTAATGGCGTCAGACCGAGGCTCTGCATCTGTCCTCGTGCTACTAGACCTTAGTGCTGCCTTTGACACCATCGATCACCACATTCTTTTGGAGAGACTGGAAACCCAAATTGGTCTACACGGACAAGTTCTGGCCTGGTTTAGATCCTACCTGTCGGAAAGATATCAGTTTGTCTCTGTGAATGGTCTGTCCTCCGACAAATCAACTGTACATTTCGGTGTTCCTCAAGGTTCCGTTTTAGGACCACTATTGTTTTCACTATATATTTTACCTCTTGGGGATGTTATTCGAAAACATAATGTTAACTTTCACTGCTATGCGGATGACACACAGCTGTACATTTCAATGAAACATGGTGAAGCCCCAAAATTGCCCTCGCTAGAAGCCTGTGTTTCAGACATAAGGAAGTGGATGGCTGAAAACTTTTTACTTTTAAACTCGGACAAAACAGAGATGCTTGTTCTAGGTCCCAAGAAACAAAGAGATCTTCTGTTAAATCTGACAATTCATCTTGATGGTTGTAAAGTCGTCTCAAATAAAACTGTGAAGGACCTCGGTGTTACTCTTGACCCTGATCTCTCTTTTGACGAACATATCAAGACTGTTTCAAGGACAGCTTTTTTCCATCTACGTAACATTGCAAAAATCAGAAATTTTCTGTCCAAAAATGATGCAGAAAAATTAATCCATGCATTTGTTACTTCTAGGTTAGACTACTGCAATGCTCTATTTTCCGGCTACCCGGATAAAGCACTAAATAAACTTCAGTTAGTGCTAAATACGGCTGCTAGAATCCTGACTAGAACCAAGAAATTTGATCATATTACTCCAGTGCTAGCTTCCCTACACTGGCTTCCTGTTAAGGCAAGGGCTGATTTCAAGGTTTTACTGTTAACCTATAAAGCGTTACATGGGCTTGCTTCTACCTATCTTTCCGAGTTGGTCCTGCCGTACATACCAATACGTACGCTACGGTCACAAGACGCAGGCCTCCTAATTGTCCCTAGAATTTCTAAGCAAACAGCGGGAGGCAGGGCTTTCTCCTATAGATCTCCATTTTTATGGAACAGTCTGCCTACCCATGTGAGAGACGCAGACTCGGTCTCAACCTTTAAGTCTTTACTGAAGACTTATCTCTTCAGTAGGTCATATGATTGAGTGTAGTCTGGCCCAGGAGTGTGAAGGTGAACGGAAAGGCTGGAGCAACGAACAGCCCTTGCTGTCTCTGCCGGGCCGGTTCCCCTCTCCACTGGGGTTCTCTGCCTCTAACCCTGTTGCAGGGGCTGAGTCACTGGCTTGCTGGTGCTCTTTCATGCCGTCCCTGGGAGGGGTGCGTCACTTGAGTGGGTTGAGTTACTGACGTGATCTTCCTGTCTGGGTTGGCGCCCCCCCCTTGGTTTGTGCTGTGGTGGAGACCTCTGTGGGCTATACTCGGCCTTGTCTCAGGATTGTAAGTTGGTGGTTGGGGATATCCCTCTAGTGGTGCGGGGGCTGTGCCTTGGCGGAGTGGGTGGGGTTATATCCTTCCTGTTTGGCCCTGTCCGGGGGTTTCTTCGGATGGGGCCACAGTGTCTCCGGACCGCTCCTGTCTCAGCCTCCAGTATTTATGCTGCAGTAGTTTATGTGTCGGGGGGCTGGGGTTAGTTGGTTATACCTGGAGTACTTCTCCTGTCTTATCCAGTGTCCTGTGTGAATTTAAGTATGCTCTCTCTAATTCTCTCGTTCTCTCTTTCTCTCTGAGAACCTGAGCCCTAGGACCATACGTCAGGACTACCGGGCATGATGACACCTTGCTGTCCCCAGTCCGCCTGGCCTTGCTGCTATTCCAGTTTCAACTGTTCTGCCTGCGGCTACGAAACCCCTACCTGTCCCAGACCTGCTGTTTTCAACTCTTTAATGATCGGCTATGAAAAGCCAACTGAGAGACCTGAGCCCTAGGACCATACGTCGGGACTACCGGCCGTGGTGACTCCTTGCTGTCCCCAGTCCGCCTGGCCTTGCTGCTATTCCAGTTTCAACTGTTCTGCCTGCGGTTATGGAACCCCTACCTGTCCCAGACCTGCTGTTTTCAACTCTTAATGATCGGCTATGAAAAGCCAACTGAGATTTATTCCTGATTATTATTTGACCATGCTTGTCACTTATGAACATTTTTGAACATCTTGGCATGGTTCTGTTATAATCTCCACCCGGCACAGCCAGAAGAGGACTGGCCACCCCTCATAGCCTGGTTCCTCTCTAGGTTTCTTCCTAGGTTTTCGCCTTTCTAGGGAGTTTTTCCTAGCCACCGTGCTTCTACACCTGCATTACTAGCTGTT
The DNA here is from genome assembly GCF_964263955.1 of Coregonus lavaretus. Lineage (NCBI taxonomy): Eukaryota > Metazoa > Chordata > Actinopteri > Salmoniformes > Salmonidae > Coregonus > Coregonus lavaretus. The sequence goes on along the minus strand of NW_028157014.1, from coordinate 3,453 downwards.
TGGGGTTTTAGGCTGGGTTTCTGTACAGCACTTCGAGATATTAGCTGATGTAAGAAGGGCTATATAAAATAAAATTGATTGATTGATTGATTGATTGACTACCAGAACCCACTGGATTCTCCAATTACATTGAATGAACTACAGGACAAAATACAAACCCTCCAACCCAAAAAGGCCTGTGGTGTTGATGGTATCCTCAATGAAATGATAAAATATACAGACCATAAATTCCAATTGGCTATACTTAAACTCTTTAACATCATCCTTAGCTCTGGCATCTTACCCAATATTTGGAACCAAGCACTGATCACCTCAATCCAAAACGGTGGAGACAAATTTGACCCCAATAACTACCGTGGGATATGCATCAACAGCAACCTTGGGAAAATCCTCTGCATTATCATTAACAGCAGGGTAGTTCATTTCCTCATTGAAAACAATGTACTGAGCAAATGTCAAAATTGGCTTTTTACCAAATTACTGTACGACAGACCACGTATTCACCCTGCATGCCCTAATTGACAAACAAACAAACCAAAACAAAGGCAAAGTCTTCTTAGCTTTTGACTCAATTTGGCATGAGGTTCTGCTATACAAACTGATGGAAAGTGGGGTTGGGGGAAAAACATACGACATTATAAAATCCATGTACACAAACAACAAGTGTGCGGTTAAAATTGGCAAAAAACACACACATTTCTTTCCACAGGGCCGTGGGGTGAGACAGGGATGCAGTTTAAGCCCCACCCTCTTCAACATATATATCAACAAATTGGCGAGGGCACAAGAACATTCTGCAGCACCCGGCCTCACCCTACCAGAATCTGAAGTCAAATGTCTTCTGTTTGCTGATGATCTGGTGCTTCTGTCCCCAACCAAGGAGGGCCTACAGCAGCACCTAGATCTTCTGCACAGATTCTGTCAGACCTGGGCCCTGACAGTAAATCTCAGTAAGACAAAAATAATGGTGTTCCAAAAAAGGTCCAGTTGCCAGGACCACAAATACAAATTCCATCTAGACACCGTTGCCCTAGAGCACACAAGAAACTATACATACCTCGGCCTAAACATCAGCGCCACAGGTAACTTCCACAAAGCTGTGAACGATCTGAGTGACAAGGCAAGAAGGGCCTTCTATGCCATTAAAAGGAACATAACATTCGACATACCAATTAGGATCTGGCTAAAAATACTTGAATCAGTTATAGAACCCATTGCCTTCTATGGTTGTGAGGTCTTGGGTCCACTCACCAACCAAGAATTCACAAAATGGGACAAACACCTAATTGAGACTCTGCATGCATAGTTCTGCATAAATATCCTCTGTGTACAACAAAAACACCAAATAATGCATGCAGAGCAGAATTAGGCAGATACCCGCTAATCAAAATCCAGAAAAGAGCTGTTAAATTCTATAACCACTTAAAAGGAAGCGATTCCCAAACCTTCCATAACAAAGCCATCACCTACAGAGAGATGAACTTGGAGAAGAGTCTCTGTCACGGTCGTTGATGAACGGGTCAGACCAAGGCGCAGCGTGAAATGCATACATGTTTGTTGAACTGAATAAACATACAAAAACAACAAACGGCAACGAAACGTGACGTCGGAAGGCTATACACTAACAAGCCCAAACTCACCGAACACAAACAAGATCCCACAACACAGGCAGGAAAACTGGCTGCCTAAGTATGATCCCCAATCAGAGACAACGAGCAACAGCTGCCTCTGATTGGGAATCACACCCGGCCAACCATAGAAATAGACACATGGAATACCACACATAGAAAAGCACAACAAGGAATATACACACCCTGACTCAACATATAAGTGTCCCCTGAGTCAGGGCGTGACAGTCTCCTAAGTAAGCTGATCCTGGGGCTCTGTTCACAAACACAGAGCACAGAGACCCCACAGAGCCCCAGAACAACAACAACAACACAATTAGACCCAACCAAATCATGAGAAAAAAAAGAGAATTACTTGACACATTGGAAAGAATTAACAAAAAAACAGAGCAAACTAAAATGCTATTTGGCCCTAAACAGAGAGTACACAGTGGCAGAATACCTGACCACTGTGACTGACCCAAACATAAGGAAAGCTTTGACTATGTATAGACTCAGTGAGCATAGCCTTGCTATTGAGAAAGGTAGGCAGACCTGGCTCTCAAGAGAAGACAGGCTATGTGCACACTGCCCACAAAATGAGGTGGAAACTGAGCTGCACTTCCTAACCTCCTGCCAAATGTATGACCATATTAGAGACACATATTTCCCTCAGATTACAGAGATCCACAAAGAATTCAAAAACAAACCCAATTTTGATAAAACTCCCTTATCTACTGGGTGAAAACCAACAGTGTGCAATCACAGCAGCAGGATTTGTGACCTGTTACCACAAGAAAAGGGCAACCAGTGAAGAACAAACACCATTGTAAATACATCCCGTATTTATGTTTATTTATTTTCCCATTTGTACTTTAACTATTTGCACATTGTTACAACACTGTATATCTTTTGGAACTTCTGAGTATAATGTTTACTGTTAATATTTATAGTTTATTTCACTTTGTTTACTATCTACTTCACTTGCTTTGGCAATGTTAACATACGTTTCCCATGCCAATAAAGCATTTAAATTGAAATTGAAATTAAATTGAGAGTGAGAGTGAGAGTGAGAGTGAGAGTGAGAGTGAGAGAGAGAGAGAGAGAGAGAGAGAGAGAGAGAGAGAGAGAGAGAGAGAGAGAGTGAGAGAGAGAGTGAGAGTGTGTGAGAGAGAGAGAGAGAGAGAGAGAGAGAGAGAAGAGAGAGAGAGAGAGAGAGAGAGAGAGAGAGAGAGAGAGAGAGAGAGAGAGAGAGAGAGTGTGAGGGGTAATAACAACTTTTCATATAAATGTTGAGATCATCTTTCTGTCCATCCATCATAAGGTCTATCAGTAAAACTTGGCTGTCTCTATACTGTCTTGGCTGGCTGCCTCTATACTGTCTTGGCTGGCTGCCTCTATACTGTCTTGGCTGGCTGCCTCTATACTGTCTTGGCTGGCTGCCTCTATACTGTCTTGGCTGGCTGCCTCTATACTGTCTTGGCTGGCTGCCTCTAAACTGTCTTGGCTGGCTGCCTCTATACTGTCTTGGCTGGCTGCCTCTATACTGTCTTGGCTGGCTGCCTCTATACTGTCTTGGCTGGCTGCCTCTATACTGTCTTGGCTAGCTGCCTCTATACTGTCTTGGCTGGCTGCCTCTATACTGTCTTGGCTGGCTGCCTCTATACTGTCTTGGCTGCCTCTATTCTGTCTTGGCTGGATGGCTCTATACTGTCTTGTCTGGCTGCCTCTATACTGTCTTGGCTGGCTGCATCTATACTGCCTTGGCTGGCTGCCTCTACACTGTCTTGGCTGGCTGGCTCTATACTGTCTTGGCTGGCTGCCTCTATACTGTCTTGGCTGGCTG
>NW_028157015.1:0-15307 GCF_964263955.1 Coregonus lavaretus | reverse complement strand
CGGTGATGTTGGAGGGTGTAACTGTAACTGTGGTATGAGCTGACATATCGGTGATGTTGGCGTTGTAACTCTGCGTATTATCGGTGATGTTGGAGGTGTAACTGTAACTGTGGTATGAGCTGACATATCGGTGATGTTGGCGTTGTAACTGTAACTGTGGTATGAGCTGACATATCGGTGATGTTGGAGGTGTAACTGTAACTGTGGTATGAGCTGACATATCGGTGATGTTGGAGGTGTAACTGTAACTGTGGTATGAGCTGACATATCGGTGATGTTGGAGGTGTAACTGTAACTGTGGTATGAGCTGACATATCGGTGATGTTGGAGGTGTAACTGTAACTGTGGTATGAGCTGACATATCGGTGATGTTGGAGGTGTAACTGTAACTGTGGTATGAGCTGACATATCGGTGATGTTGGAGGTGTAACTGTAACTGTGGTATGAGCTGACATATCAGTGATGTTGGAGGTGTAACTGTAACTGTGGTATGAGCTGACATATCGGTGATGTTGGAGGTGTAACTGTAACTGTGGTATGAGCTGACATATCGGTGATGTTGGAGGTGTAACTGTAACTGTGGTATGAGCTGACATATCGGTGATGTTGGCGGTGTAACTGTAACTGTGGTATGAGCTGACATATCGGTGATGTTGGAGGTGTAACTGTAACTGTGGTATGAGCTGACATATCGGTGATGTTGGAGGTGTAACTGTAACTGTGGTATGAGCTGACATATCGGTGATGTTGGAGGTGTAACTGTAACTGTGGTATGAGCTGACATATCGGTGATGTTGGCGTTGTAACTGTAACTGTGGTATGAGCTGACATATCGGTGATGTTGGAGGTGTAACTGTAACTGTGGTATAAGCTGACATATCGGTGATGTTGGAGGTGTAACTGTAACTGTGGTATGAGCTGACATATCGGTGATGTTGGCGTTGTAACTGTAACTGTGGTATGAGCTGACATATCGGTGATGTTGGAGGTGTAACTGTAACTGTGGTAAGAGCTGACATATCGGTGATGTTGGCGTTGTAACTGTAACTGTGGTATGAGCTGACATATCGGTGATGTTGGAGGTGTAACTGTAACTGTGGTATGAGCTGACATATCGGTGATGTTGGAGGTGTAACTGTAACTGTGGTATGAGCTGACATATCAGTGATGTTGGAGGTGTAACTGTAACTGTGGTATGAGCTGACATATCGGTGATGTTGGAGGTGTAACTGTAACTGTGGTATGAGCTGACATATCGGTGATGTTGGCGTTGTAACTGTAACTGTGGTATAAGCTGACATATCGGTGATGTTGGAGGTGTAACTGTAACTGTGGTATGAGCTGACATATCAGTGATGTTGGCGTTGTAACTGTGGTATAAGCTGACATATCAGTGATGTTGGAGGTGTAACTGTAACTGTGGTATGAGCTGACATATCGGTGATGTTGGAGGTGTAACTGTAACTGTGGTATGAGCTGACATATCGGTGATGTTGGAGGTGTAACTGTGGTATGAGCTGACATATCGGTGATGTTGGAGGTGTAACTGTAACTGTGGTATAAGCTGACATATCGGTGATGTTGGAGGTGTAACTGTAACTGTGGTATGAGCTGACATATCGGTGATGTTGGCGTTGTAACTGTAACTGTGGTATGAGCTGACATATCGGTGATGTTGGAGGTGTAACTGTAACTGTGGTAAGAGCTGACATATCGGTGATGTTGGCGTTGTAACTGTAACTGTGGTATGAGCTGACATATCGGTGATGTTGGAGGTGTAACTGTAACTGTGGTATGAGCTGACATATCGGTGATGTTGGAGGTGTAACTGTAACTGTGGTATGAGCTGACATATCAGTGATGTTGGAGGTGTAACTGTAACTGTGGTATGAGCTGACATATCGGTGATGTTGGAGGTGTAACTGTAACTGTGGTATGAGCTGACATATCGGTGATGTTGGCGTTGTAACTGTAACTGTGGTATAAGCTGACATATCGGTGATGTTGGAGGTGTAACTGTAACTGTGGTATGAGCTGACATATCAGTGATGTTGGCGTTGTAACTGTGGTATAAGCTGACATATCAGTGATGTTGGAGGTGTAACTGTAACTGTGGTATGAGCTGACATATCGGTGATGTTGGAGGTGTAACTGTAACTGTGGTATGAGCTGACATATCGGTGATGTTGGAGGTGTAACTGTAACTGTGGTATGAGCTGACATATCGGTGATGTTGGCGGTGTAACTGTAACTGTGGTATGAGCTGACATATCGGTGATGTTGGAGGTGTAACTGTAACTGTGGTATGAGCTGACATATCGGTGATGTTGGAGGTGTAACTGTAACTGTGGTATGAGCTGACATATCGGTGATGTTGAAGGTGTAACTGTAACTGTGGTATGAGCTGACATATCGGTGATGTTGGAGGTGTAACTGTAACTGTGGTATGAGCTGACATATCAGTGAGCAGTTGTTCCTGTGTGTCACAAACCACTCCCTTATTATCCTACTGTGTTAGAAGTTCAAAACGGCGCTAGAAAGTGTAGGCTCTATCGATGTCAAACCACTGATGTTAGGCTACTGCGTGTTTTCATGTTATTTTGGATGGGGGAATTTATGCCCATCAGTTTAATCTGAATGTTTGAACTTGTAACGTGTTGCGGCTGCATGAACTTCTAATGCGGCTGCATAAACGTCTAATGCGGCTGCATGATCATCTAACGCGGCTGCATAAACTTCTAACGCGGCTGCATGAACTTCTAACGCAGCTGCATGAACGTCTCACGCAGCTGCATGAACGTCTAATGCGGCTGCATGAACTTCTAACGCGGCTGCATGGATGTCTAACGCGGCTGCATGAACATCTAACGCGGCCGTGTGAACGTCAAACGCGGCTGCATGAACTTCTAACGCGGCTGCATGAACGTCTAATGCGGCTTCATGAACGTCTACCACGGCTGCATGAACGTCTAACGCGACTGCATGGGATTTGAAAGATTATAGTGGTTTCATTGCATCCAATGGCAATGTAACGTACTGAGACGCTTGTGGATTTGACAGCTCTAACACGAGCCGTAACGCAGCGCCACCTCCAACACCGCCAGAACAACGCTTTGCGAACGTCAATCTGACTGAATCTAGCACAAAGTTATTTTAATTGAAGTACATTTCAATTGAACAGACATCATAGACTAGTGCTCATTCCTGTGTTAAGTACTTAGCTGCAGTTTCTGGTTTTAATTGAAAATGCTTAGAGAGAAAAAAGGAGAAGGGTAGAATCAAGTAGATCCATATTGTTTTATTTATTAGAATGGCATGTATGGAAAGAAACAACAGAGATCTGAAAAACATCATGTGGATTCAAATGACTAAACTTTTCCTGTGAGGACTAATGCAAACAAAAAACAACAACAAGAAGTGTGATGGTATCTAATCAATAGAATATGTTGATGTCTATTATTTGTCTTAATAACAGAAACGCTCATGTTTAAGTGCAATATTGTATTGTATTCATGTCCTTTTGATTGAGTTATAGTAATGTGTCACGTGTGTTATAAAGAGTTGGTATGAGAGCATTGCTTTTATATAGTCATCCTTATGGTTAAAAAACAAAGCCAAACGAATGCCGCATTGCTGATCCTAGGGTTGCAAAAATCTGGTAAACTCCACCCAAATTCCCAGGTTTTCCAGAAATCCTGGTTGGAGGATTACGGAGTCTTCCAACCGGGATTTCTGGAAAGCCTGGGAATTTGGGTGGAGTTAGCCCTAGCTAATCCCCTGTATCCTCTCCAATGCTAGTCTGTGTATTAGCCCTTTCCTATCAGTCAGTGGTGTCTCAGTGCTACTAATCAGTCAGCAGTGTCTCAGTGCTACTATGAGCTACGCAGAACACAAAATGAATTTGCTGAACCATCAAGAGATGTTTTGCATAGACATCAATTCGAGTTGAACTCATGCAAATTGCCTACAATGAGAGACGTTAGGAGAACAGAAAACACACACAGTGGATGGAGGTTTTGACAACAACGTTCAGTGGATGTCTGCGTTCCAAAAGGCACCCGATTCCCTCTACAGTGCACTACATTTGTAGTGAGTGTGGTGAAAAGTAGTGCACTATAAAGAGAATAGGGTGCCATTTGGGACGCACTATGAGTGAGTGATTTACTAGTAAGTGAACACGGCAAATTCCCTACATCTTACATCGTCTGGGTTTTATAAAAATAAGTGAGTTCATATTTACGGCATATTTATAAAAACCAACACAAAACGTCTCAATGCAAGAACACCCCAGTGAGATAGAGTTATTATGAATGAGTTACAGTGGAAGTAGTAGTATATATGATGTCCTGTCTGTCTCTATTGATCTACAGGCTACAGAAGTTATATTCTTTCACTTCAGTATTGCTTGTCTTTCACACTGCTTGTGGTTATTTAGGTCTATAGAATCTGTCAACACAAAGACCCAGCCCAGTGTGTGTTTTAACCTGTGTGTGTGTGTGTGTTTCAGTGTGTGTTCCAGTGTGTGTGTGTTCCAGTGTGTGTGTGTGTGCGCTTGTGTGTGTGTGGCCGATCTAACATGCAGAATTAGTCAAGAATAGCTACTAAGTGGGACATTAGTTTGACAGCCATGGTGAGAAAAACATCTTCATCCCTCACCCCTCATCCTTCACCCCTCACCCTTCATCCCTCACCCCTCATCCCTCACCCTTCATCCCTCACCCCTCACCCCTCATCCCTCACCCTTCACCCCTCATCCCTCACCCCTCACCCCTCATCCCTCACCCCTCATCCCTCACCCCTCATCCCTCACCCCTCATCCCTCACCCCTCATCCTTCATCCCTCATCCCTCACCCCTCATCCTTCATCCCTCATCCCTCACCCCTCATCCCTCACCCTTCATCCCTCACCCCTCATCCCTCACCCTTCACCCCTCACCCCTCATCCCTTACCCCTCATCCCTCACCCCTCACCCCTCATCCCTCACCCCTCATCCCTCACCCCTCATCCCTCACCCCTCATCCCTCACCCCTCATCCCTCACCCTTCATCCCTCACCCCTCATCCCTCACCCCTCATCCCTCACCCCTCATCCTTCATCCCTCATCCCTCACCCCTCATCTCTCACCCCTCATCCCTCATCCCTCACCCCTCATCTCTCACCCCTCATCCCTCACCCCTCATCCTTCATCCTCATCCCTCACCCCTCATCCCTCACCCCTCATCCCTCACCCCTCATCCCTCATTCTAAGAGGGGTTTAGCTGTTTAAATCCATGTACCCTGCTTCTAGCGTGTTAAAATATTCTTTAAATTGACGTATGAGATGTGGAAAAACACTTTTTCTCTATTCAACAAAAACATAATGTTGCTAAAAACCTTGCTTTAGTAGGAGATACCACTTCTGTGGTGAGAGAGGAGGAAATAACTTATTTAGTCAAAACTCAGGACAGGAAGGAAGAAAAGTATTAGTTGTCTTAGTAGTAGTACCTGGAGCCATTTACCCCCCAAAAAACAAACATTTTATTGTAAAAGTAATACTTGTCATAATAAATTAAATAAATTAAACAACACATTTCAACTAAAATGTGACAAAAAAACAAACATATTTTGTCATTAAAAAAAAAAACTGAGAGTTGTATAAAGGAAGGAACACACATCATTGTATAAAAGCTGATTCAGGAACATACAGTCGAGCATCAGTCACCAGTGTTTAAATGTATAAACTCATTGTGGGAATATTTCATTATAAGTCAATAATAAATAAAAGCAGTACTGTAGAAGAAAAGGATGGTGAGAAGAGTTAAGTTAAGAATAGTCTACGGATGCATCCCAAATGGTACCCTTTTCCCTTTATAGTGCACTACTTTTGACCAGAGCCCTAGAACCCTAGAGCCCCATGAGCTCTGGTCAACAGAAGTGCACTATAAAGGGAAAAAATGGTGCCATTTGAGAAGCAGCCTATGGCTTGATAGGCTTCCTCGGCCTGACAACATAAATATAGCTATCTATACAAGCCAATCCAGAGTTCCTCCTAGTGTATTGTAGATAAGGGCTAAAGAAGCTACAAAACAAAATGGATGGATAGTCTCTAAAATGTACTACACAACTACATCATCAGGCGAGAAGAGAGAGGAGGAATATAAGAAAAAGAACAATCCTTCCCTCCATTCTTCCCCCTTTCTTTCTTGTCTCAGGGACGGAGGTGAGAGCTGGAGAGAAGGATGGAGTGATGGATGGAGGGATGGAGACGGACGTCATCAGTACGGCGCAAACTTCTGTCTATCCGGTTTCTTCCCGATCCCGTTGGCTGAGGAGATCTTCGCCGTGTAGGAGATCTGGGCCTGGGCCTGGGCTCCAGCGGCGGCGGCGGCTGCATTGGCGCCAGGGTTGGATAAAGCCAGGAAGGGTACAGATTGGATGGATTTCATGGATTGCATTCCAAGGAGGCTGGAGAGGGGGAGGGCCCCATAGGGGTGGGTGCCCATCATGGGGACTGCAGCGTGGGGGTGGGAGTGGGACATGCCAGGGCAGCCCATGGCAGCCAGGGTGGCAGCAGCCACGGCTGAAGACTGGGCTGGGGAGGGCGGTTGGGTGTAGGTCATGGTGAGGTCAGCAGGGGTCGACATGGAGGAAGACTGGGCGGTGGATTTGGCGGTCTCTAAACTGCACAGGGGGGATAGGAGGAGGAGGAGGAGGAGGAGGAGGAGGAGGAGGAGGAAGAGGAGGAGGAGGAGGAGGAGGAGGAGGAAGAGGAAGAGGGGGGATTGGAGGTGTAGGGAGGGAAGGAGGGAGGAGGGAGTAGGAAGTAACGGATGGAAAAGGGTTAGAAGGTTAAATAAATAAAGGACATGTTAAAGAAAGAAATTTAGTGAAATTAAATAAATAAAATCAAAAAGGAGATAAAAATTCAAAATCATAAAAGAGGTGTGTTTTGCTGGAGGTTGCAACAGATTATTTGAGGGGGGATCTTTTTGACTCTCATGGGGGGAGCGGGTGCTATAAGTCAGGGTGATGGCTTGGGTAGGGGCTTGGGTAAGGGAAACACAAATAAGTTCAAAGTTCATTAGGATTTTCCTTATTCTGTAAAGGATCAAAGATACATATTGCATTTGTCAATATGTAAATAAATATTACATTTTAGCTCTTATCCAGAGCAACGTACAGTTAGTGAGTGCATACATTATTTGTATTTCATTTTTCATACTGGCCCCCCGTGGGAATCGAACCCACAAACCTGCCGTTGCAAACGCCATGCTCTACCAACTGAGCTACATCCCTGCCGGCCATTCCCTCCCCTACCCTGGATATTGCTGGGCCAATTGTGCGCCGCCCCATGGGTCTCCCGGTCGATGCCGGCTACGACAGAGCCTGGATTCAAACCAGGATCTCTAGTGGCACAGCTAGCATTGCGATGCAGTGCCTTAGACCACTGCGCATATTGCATTTGAATTGTCTGTGTGAATACAATGTGTAAGCACCGTGTAATACAGTCTAATATACAGTGTATCATGTCTAATGCAGCATGACTACAGTATGTGTTTTTTAGGGTAGAATCAATGATAGCTTGGAATGACCAACTGGCCCTACAGTCAAATCTTTGTTCTTTGTAGAAATGGGGTATGTTCAAAATTCTGCACTTTTCAACTGCCTTTTCAACAGTGAGTGAACGATCTAGTCTGACATCTCTGCTGATTGGAGGGGAGAGGACCTCTGAGAGAAGTCACACAACATGAATAATCATAACAAGATAAAAGACTTGATTTAATCAGTGTGTTAACGCATTATTGTCATACTTGACAGTTTTAGTACATACTTCAAATGTGTTGCTAGTTTTCTTATAGTACGAGCTGTTGAAATGAATGGGCAACGTTCCGTTAAAAAAAGATTAAACAAATCTGTAATCTGTGGAGTTAGATAAAAGTTAAGACTGTCATGAAGCACCAATCCCCCCGACAACGATGAGACAGCCTATAGGGAGGAGGTCAGAGACCTGGCCGTGTGGTGCCAGGATAACAACCTCTCCCTCTACGTGATCAAGACAAAGGAGATGATTGTAAACCACAGGAAAAAGAGGACCGAGTAGTGGAGCAGGTTGAGAGCTTCAAGTTCCTTGGTGTCCACGTCATCCTCTGTAGCTCAGCTGGTAGAGCATGGCGCTTGTAACACCAGGGTAGTGGGTTCAATCCCCGGGACCACCCATACACAAAAATGTATGCACGCATGACTGTATGTCGCTTTGGATAAAAGCGTCTGCTAAATGGCATATTATTAAACTATCATGGTCCAAACACACCAAGACAGTCGTGAACAGGGCACGAAAAAGCCTATTCCCCCTCAGGAGACAGAAAATATTTGGCATGGGTCCTCAGATCCTCAAAAACTTATACAGCTGCACCATCGAGAGCATTGTGACTGGTTGCATCACTGCCTGGTAAGACAGCTGCTCTGCCTCTGACCGCAAGGCACTACAGAGGGTAGTGCGTACGGCCCAGTACATCACTGTACTGGGCCCTCAAAATTGTCAAAGACTCCAGCCACCCTAGTCATAGACTGTTCTCTCTGCTACCGCACGGCAAGCGGTACCGGAGCGCCAAGTCTAGGTCCAAAAGGCTTCTTAACAGCTTCTACCCCCAAGCCATAAGACTCCTGAACAGCTAATCATGGCTACCCGGACTATTTACATTGTCCCCCCACCCCCTCTTTTATGCTGCTGCTACTTTGTTTATTATTTATGCATAGTCACTTTAACTCTACCCACATGTACATATTACCTCAATTACCTCGACTAGCCGGTGCCCCCGCACATTGACTCTGTACCGGTACCCCCTGTATATAGCCTCGCTACTGTTATTTTTTAGTTATCTATTTTTTACTTAACACTTTTCTTTCTTAAAACTGCATTGTTTGTTAAGGGCTTGTAAGTAAGCATTTCACTGTAAGGTCTACACCTGTTGTATTTGGCGCATGTGACAATTTTTGTTGTTGGATTTGAAGCAGTGAAATGTCCCCTTGTATCATGAGTATGGCCTGACCAGGGTCATGTTCATTAGGCACCGAACCAAATAAAATGTGCTGAAACAAGGAGGGACTACCTGGACTTGTCCAATAGGAAAGGCCTATTTTCATTTTCCATTGCAAAACATATTGGAACATTTTCTTCTGTTTTTTGTGCCTACTGAACACGGCCCAGGAAACCCTGAGTGGTGCCAGAGTTATAACATATAATAATAAATAGACACATTTATCCAAAATGACTTACAGTCATGAGTGCATATATTTTACGAACCCACTACCCTGTTGTTAGAAGCTCTACCAACTGAGCTACAAAGGACCAGAGCTTTCTCTTACCAGGAGGTGATGAGGTATTGGGCAAGGTTGATAGAGATGGGGGTCCCTGTGATGGTGACGTGCCTCTCGCTGGTGCTGTCCAGCTGGCTACCAATCTTTATCTGAGCCCCTGACACCTGGCGGATTTCATTGATCTTGGTGCCCTGGCGCCCGATGATGGAGCCGATGAGCTGGGAGGGTAGAAAGAAGGGACCGTTAGGACGATTGTATGTGAGGGTGTGTGAGGGTGTGTGAGGGTGTGTGAGGGTGTGTGAGGGTAATCTTGGTGCCCTGACGCCCGATGATGGAGCCGATGAGCTAAAGGAGGGACGTGAAGGAGACCATGGGAATCAGATCACATCCCTATCACAATAACCACAAAGAAGGAATTTAGTGTTGATAATACTAAACGTCCAGGGCTCACTTAATAAAAAAGAGACGTGAAGCTCAATGTGACATCCCAGGATAAAGGATACATTAAATATAAATGTAAAGGTTTGTGTATCATGGTTAACATTGTCTTGAGCATGGTTTTAAAAAACAAACATGCACTCGCTCTAACCTCATCATTTGTGTCTCAGAGCCTAACATATCTACCAGTAGAAAAGCCAATAACCTCACAAATCAGGGGTCAATTCCAATCCCTTACAAACACTACCGGTAGTCAATCTGTGCACTGCATCCAGCTAGACTCTAACTGCTATAGCTCATATATCCCTAGATCCCTGAGGCTAAGTGACTATTGATTTCTCACCAAGGTAACTTCACAAGTGTATTGCCTTCTGGACACGAGCTAGTGCCTCTGTTTAGTGGTTACTGGAAACACAATAGGAAACAACTGGCAGAGATGACAAAATGAATGATAGAATGTGACTAGTAGTGACTGCTAAATAGTTAAGTAAGTTGACCAAATAAACTACATGACCAAAAGTATGTGGACACCTGCTTATTGAACATCTCATTCCAAAATCATGGGCATTAATATGGAGTTGGTCCCCCTTTCGCTGCTATAACAGCCTCCACTCTTCCGGGAAGGCGATCCACTAGATGTTGGAATATTGCTGCGGGGACTTGCTTCCATTCAGCCACAAGAGCATTAGTGAGGTCGGGCACTGATGTTGGGTGATTATGCCTGGCTCGCAGTCATCGTTCCAATTCATCCCAAAGGTGTTTGACGGGTTTGAGGTCAGGGCTCTGTGTAGGCCAGTCAAGTTCTTCCACACCGATATCGACAAACCATTTCTGTTATGAACATCACTTTGTGCACGGGAGCATTGTCATGCTGAAACAGGAAAGGGCCTTCCCCAAACTGTTGCCACAAAGTTGGAAGCATAGAATCGTCTAGAATGTAATTGTATGCTGTAGCGTTAAAGATTTCCCTTGACTAGAACTAAGGGGCCTAGCCCGAACCATGAAAAACATCCCCAGACCATTATTCCTCCTCCACCAAACTTTGCAGTTGGCACTATGCATTGGGGCAGGTAGCGTTTTTCTGGCATCCGCCAAACCCAGATTTGTCCGTCGGACTGCCAGATGGTGAAGTGTGATTCATCACTCCAGAGAACGCGTTTCCACTGCTCCAGAGTCCAATGGCGGCGAGCTTTACACCACTCCAGCCGACACTTGGCATTGCACATGGTGATCTTAGATTTCATGAAGCTCCCGACAAACAGTTATTGTGCTGACGTTGCTTCCAGAGGCACTATTGGGACAAATTCACAATTTTTACGTGCTGTGCGCTTCAGCACTCGTCGGTCCTGTTCTGTGAGCTTGTGTGGCCTACAACTTCGCGGCTGAGCTGTTGTTGCTCCTACACTTTTCCACATCACAATAACAGCACTTACAGTTGACCGGGGCAGCTCTAGCAGGGCAGAAATTTGACAAACTGACTTGTTGGAAAGGTGGCATCTTATAATGGTGCCATGTTGAAAGTCACTGAGCTCTTCATTATGGCCATTCTACTGCCAATGTTTGTCTATGGAGATTGCATGGCTGTGTGCTTGATTTCATATATCTGTCTTCAACGGGTTTTGTTGAAATAATTTGAAGGTGTGTCCACATACTTCTGTATATACAGTTGAAGTCGGAAGTTTTCATAACTTAGGTTGGAGTCATTAAAACTCATTTTTCAACCACTCCACAAATTTCTTGTTAACAAACTATAATCTTGGCAAGTCGGTTAGGACATCTACTTTGTGCATGACACAGACAGATTTGTTTCACTTATAATTCACTGTGGGTCAGACGTTTACATACACTAAGTTGACTGTGCCTTTAAACAGCTTGGAAAATTCAAGAAAATTATGTCATGGCTTTAGAAGCTTCTGATAGGCTAATTCATCTGTACAAACAATAGTATGCAAGTATAAACATGATGGGACCGCGCAGCCGTCATACCGCTCAGGAAGGAGACGTGTTCTGTCTCCTAGAGATGAACCTACTTTCGTGCGAAAAGTGCAAATCAATCCCAGAACAACAGCAAAGGACCTTGTGAAGATGCTGGAGGAAACAGGTACAAAAGTATTTATATCCACAGTAAAACTAGTCCTATATCGACATAACCTGAAAGGCCGCTCTGCAAGGAAGAAGCCACTGCTCCAAAACCGCCATAAGAAAGCCAGACTACAGTTTGCAATTGCACATGGGGATAAAGATTGTACTTTTTGGAGAAATGTCCTCTGGTCTGATGAAACAAAAATAGAACTGTTTGGCCATAATGACCATCGTTATGTTTGGAGGAAAAAGGTCAACGCTTGCAAGCCAAAGAACACCATCCCAACCGTGAAGCACGGGGGTGGCAGCATCATGCTGTGGGGGTGCTTTGCTGCAGGAGGGACTGGTGCACTTCACAAAATAGATGGCATCATGAGGAAGGAAAATTATGTGGATATATTGAAGCAACATCTCAAGACATCAGTCAGGAAGTTAAAGCTTTGTCGCAAATGGATCTTCCAAATGGACAATGACCCCAAGCAGACTTCCAAAGTTGTGGCAAAATGGCTTAAGGACAACAAGGTCAAGGTATTGGAGTGGCCATCACAAAGCCCTGACCTCAATCCTATAGAACTGAAAAAGCGTGTGCGAGCAAGGAGGCCTACAAACCTGACTCAGTTACACCAGCTCTGTCAGGAGGAATGGGCCAAAATTCACCCAACTTATTGTGGGAAGCTTGTGGAAGGCTACCCGAAACGTTTGACCCAAGTTAAACAATTTAAAGGCAATGCTACCAAATACTAATGGAGTGTATGTAAACTTCTGACCCACTGGGAATGTGATGAAAGAAATAAAAGGTTAAATAAATCATTCTCTCTACTATTATTCTGACATTTCACATTATTAAAATAAAGTGGTGATCCTAACTGGCAGGGAATTCTTACTAGGATTAACTTGTGAAAAAATGAGCTTAAATGTATTTGGCTAAGGTGTATGTAAACTTCCGACTTCAACTGTATAGTATAGCTACCCGGACTATCTGAATTGTTTTGCACTCACTTTTTTTGACTCATCACATACACTGCTGCTACTGTTTATAATCGGTCACTTTATTCCTGTGAGCTCCAAAAGTATTGGGACAGTGACACATTTTGGGTTGTTTTGGCTCTGTACTCCAGCACTTTGGATTTGAAATGATACAATGACTATGAGGTTAAAGTATTTTCATCCATATCGGGTGAAACTGTTTACAAAGTACAGCACTTTTTGTACATAGACCCCCCATTTTAGGGGACCAAAAGTATTGGGACAAATTCACTTACATGTGTATTAAAGTAGTCAAAAGTTTAGTATTTGGTCCCATATTCCTAGCACGCAATGACTACACCAAGCTTGTGACTTTAGACAAACTAGTTGGATGCATTTGCTGTTTGTTTTGGTTGTGTTTCAGATTATTTTGTGCCCAATAGACATGAATGGTAAATAATGTATTGTGTCATTTTGGACTCACTTATATTGTAAATAAGAATAGAATATGTTTCTAAACACTTCTACATTAATGTGGATGCTACCATGGTTACGGATAATCCTGAATTAACCGTGAATAATGATGAATGGGAAAGTTACAGACTCACGAATATCATACCCCCAAGACATGCTAACCTCTCACTATTACAATAACAGGGGAGGTTAGCATTTTTTTTGTGGGTATGATATTTATGCCTCTGTCACTTTCTCTTTGTAATGGATAAGGGGTAATGAATAAGGGATAATGGACAACAGATAATGTATAAGGGATAAGAGATAATTGATAATGAATCAATGATAATGTATAAGAGATAAGATATAATGGATAATGGATAAGGGATAATGTATCCGTCACGGACAGCCAAACCCAATGTCAGAGATCAGGATCATACCTGGGTTCAAATACTACTTGAAAATATTTCAAATACTTTTAGCTTTTTGATCTAGTGCAGCTACAAACCACTGGGCACACGCTGGTTGAATTAACGTTGTTTCCACGTCATCTCAATGAAATTATGTTGAACCAACGTGGACTAGATGTTGAATTGACATCTGTGTCCAGTGTGCCGGTACGTGAGGTTTGCAACTATTCTATTGGTTCCATTTAGCCAGGCTGTAAAGGCCACATACAGTATTTGAAATGACAAAAAAAAATGTGGGAACCCTGACCTGAGGCTAACCCCATCCAGTGTCAGGGCTGAGGC
Organism: Coregonus lavaretus; assembly: GCF_964263955.1. Lineage (NCBI taxonomy): Eukaryota > Metazoa > Chordata > Actinopteri > Salmoniformes > Salmonidae > Coregonus > Coregonus lavaretus. The sequence goes on along the minus strand of NW_028157015.1, from coordinate 1,318 downwards.
ACATGATGGAGGGGCCCTAATGTCAGGATTCAGGTGATGGAGGGGCCCTAATGTCAGGACCTAGATGATGGAGGGGCCCTAATGTCAGGATTCAGGTGATGGAGGGGCCCTAATGTCAGAACCTAGATGATGGAGGGGCCCTAATGGCAGGAGCCAGATGATGGAGGGGCCCTAATGTCAGGAGTCAGGCCACTGATCCAGAGAGAGTCCTGTGTCTCCCTGTCTGCCCATAGGGCTCTGGTCAAAAGTAATGCACTTTATAAGGAATAGGGCGCCATTTGGGACATTGCCCCTGTCATGTCTGAGGCCTGGACAGTGATGACGCGACACCAACATGGACGTGTTGGCAGCTAGGCATGCTGTTTGATGGATAGACCATGAACCCATTTTGTTCCCCCCTCACTCCTCTGCTCTCCTGTCCCCTCTCTCTCTTTCTCTCTCTCTCTCTCTCTCTCTCTCTCTCTCTCTCTCTCTCTCTCTCTCTCTCTCTCTCTCTCTCTCTCTCTCTCTCTCTCTCTCTCTCTCTCTCTCTCTCTCTCTCTCTCTCTCTCTATCTACTATCACAAACATTCTCTTTCTCACCAGTCACCTGCTCACCCAGTGCCTGAACTGAACTGTTACCCCTTCCCTCTTTCGCTCCCCTTCACCCCTCCCTTCCTCCGCCTTCCCCACTACAGTCTATTAATGGCTTGCTGATTATTTGGGGCACTAAGCTAAGTGCCCACAGATGAGTGCCAGGTCTGAACCACTCTGTTTGACACACAGCACATGGGGTGTACCTACACCAAGCCAGCTTCCCATCTCTCTGGCTGTCTGACACACAACACAGGACTGTAGTTAAGTAGCTCCAGAAATCTGCACAGTGTTAGAAGGATGTGGAAACAGTGGAAAGAGGGCTATTTTTGGGTGGATTCCCTGCTGCAGCTGTAATGTGAAAAAAAGCTTGTTATGTGGAACTGGTGAGCTGGAGGACGTCACAGCCCACCCTGGACACACACGCATGCATGCACGCAAGTACAAGCACACGTGTACATACACACACACACACACACACACACACACACACACACACACACTCCCCCACCCAGATAGAGCCCCTCCAGGCCGAGGCTTAGTGCCTCTCTGTGGCTGCTGTTGTGTTTCTGTGCTCCAGTCTCTCTCTCTCTCTCTCTCTCTCTCTCTCTTTCTCTCTCTCTCTCTCTCTCTCTCTCTCTCTCTCTCTCTCTCTCTCTCTCTATCTCTCTCTGTCTCTCTCGCTCTCTCTCTCTATCCCCCTCTCTCTCTCTCTCTCTCTCTCTCTCTCTCTCTCTCTCTCTCT
>NW_028157016.1:10000-29234 GCF_964263955.1 Coregonus lavaretus | reverse complement strand
AGGAAGAGAGAAGGGGTTGAGAGAGAGGAAGAGAGAGGGGGATGGAGAAAGAGGAGGAGAGAGGGGGATGGAGAGAGAGGAAAAGAGAGGGGGATGGAGAGAGGAAGAGAGAGAGGGATGGAGAGAGAGGAAGAGAGAAGGGGATGGAGAGACAGGAAGAGAGAAGGGGATGGAGAGAGAGAAAGAGAGAGGGGGATGGAGAGAGAGGAAGAGGGGGGGTGGAGAGAGAGGAGGAGAGAAGGGGATGGAAAGACAGGAAGAGAGAGGGGAAGAGAGAGAGGAAGCGAGAGGGGGATGGAGAAAGAGGAAGAGAGAAAGGGATGAAGAGAGAGGAAGAGAGAAGGGGATTGTGAGAGAGGAAGAGAGAGAGGAAGAGAGAGGGGGATGGAGAGAGAGGAAGAGAGAAGGTGATGGAGTGAGGAAGAGAGAGGGGGGGTGAGAGAGAGGAAGCGAGAGGGGGATGGAGAGAGAGGAAGAGAGAGGGGGGATGGAGAGAGAGGAAGAGAGAAGGGGATGGAGAGAGAGGAAGAGAGAAGGGGATTGAGGGAGAGGAAGAGAGGGGGGATGGAGAGAGGAAGAGAGAAGGGGATGAGAGAGAGGAAGAGAGAAGGGGATGGAGAGAGAGGAAGAGAGAGGGGGATGAGAGAGGAAGCGAGAGGGGGATGGAGAGAGAGGAAGAGAGAAGGGGATGGAGAAGGAGGAAGAGAGAAGGGGATTGGGAGAGAGGAAGAGAGAGGGGAAAGAGAGAGAGGAAGAGAGAGGGGGATGAGAGAGAGGAAGAGAGAAGGGGATGGAGTGAGGAAGAGAGAGGGGGATGAGAGAGAGGAAGCGAGAGGGGGATGAGAGAGAGGAAGAGAGAAGGGGATGGAGAGAGGAAGAGAGAATGGGATTGGCATAGAAGAAGAGAGAGGGGAAAGAGAGAGAGGAAGAGAGAAGGGGATGAGAGAGAGGAAGAGAGAAGGGGATGGAGAGGAGAGGAAGAGAAAAGGTGATGGAGAGAGAGAAAGCGAGAAGGGGATGGAGAGAAAGGAATAGAGAAGGATATGGAGAGAGAGAAAGAGAGAGGGGGATGGAGAGAGAGGAAGAGAGAAGGGGATGGAGAGAGAGGAAGATAGAAGGGGATGAGAGAGAGGAAGAGAGAGTGGGATGGAGAAAGAGGAGGAGAGAGGGGGATGGAGAGAGAGGAAAAGAGAAGGGGATGGAAAGAGGAAGAGAGAGGGGGATGGAGAGAGAGGAAGAGAGAAGGGGATGGAGAAAGGGGAAGAGAGAAGGGGATGGAGAGAGAGAAAGAGAGAGGGGGATGGAGAGAGAGGAAGAGTGGGGGTGGAGAGAGAGGAGGAGAGAAGGGGATGGAAAGACAGGAAGAGAGAGGGGGATGAGAGAGAGGAAGCGAGAGGGGGATGGAGAGAGAGGAAGAGAGAAGGGGATGGAGAGAGAGGAAGAGAGAAGGGGATTGTGAGAGAGGAAGAGAGAGGCGGAAGAGAGAGAGGAAGAGAGAGGGGGATGGAGAGAGAGGAAGAGAGAAGGTGATGGAGTGAGGAAGAGAGAGGGGGATGAGAGAGAGGAAGCGAGAGGGGGATGGAGAGAGAGGAAGAGAGAGGGGGATGGAGAGAGAGGAAGAGCGAAGGGGATTGAGGGAGAGGAAGAGAGGGGGGATGAGAGAGTGGAAGAGAGAAGGGGATGGAGAGAGAGGAAGAGAGAAGGGGATGGAGAGAGAGGAAGAGAGAGGGGGATGAGAGAGGAAGCGAGAGGGGGATGGAGAGATAGGAAGAGAGAAGGGGATGGAGAGGAAGTAAGAGAGAAGGGGGATTGGGAGAGAGGAAGAGAGAGAGGAAGAGAGAGGGGGATGAGAGAGAGGAAGAGAGAAGGGGATGGAGTGAGGAAGAGAGAGGGGGATGAGAGAGAGTAATCGAGAGAGCGATGGAGAGAGAGGAAGCGAGAGGGGAATGGCGAAAGAGGAAGAGAGAGGGGGATGGAGAGAGAGGAAGAGAGAAGGGGATGGAGAGAGAGGAAGTGAGAGGGGGGGTGGAGAGAGAGGAAGATATATGGGGATGGAGAGAGAGGAAGAGATAAGGGGATGGAGAGAGGAAGAGAGAGTGGGATGAGAGAGAGGAAGCAAGAGGGGGATGGAGAGAGAGGAAGAGAGAAGGGGATGGAGAGAGAGAAAGAGAGAAGGGGATGAGAGAGAGAAGAGAGAGGGGGATGGAGAGAGAGGAAGAGTGGGGGTGGGAGAGAGAGGAGGAGAGAAGGGGATGGAAAGACAGGAAGAGAGAGGGGGATGAGAGAGAGGAAGCGAGAGGGGGATGGAGAGAGAGGACGAGAGAAGGGGATGGAGAGAGAGGTCGAGAGAAGGGGATGGAGAGAGAGGAAGAGAGAAGGGGATGGAGAGAGAGAATGAGAGAGGGGGATGGAGAGAGAGGAAGAGAGAAGGGGATGGAGAGAGAGGAAGAGAGAAGGGGATGGAGAGAGAGAAAGAGAGAAGGGGATGAGAGAGAGAAAGAGAGAGGGGAGGGAGAGAGAGGAGGGGGGGTGGAGAGAGAGGAAGAGAGAAGGGGATGGAGAGAGAAAGAGAGAAGGGGATGGAGAGAGAGGAAGAGAGAAGGGGATGGAGAGAGAGGAAGAGAGATGGAGATGAGAGAGGAAGCGAGAGAGGGATGGAGAGAGAGGAAGAGAGAAGGGGATGGAGAGAGAGGAAGAGAGAAGGGGATTGGGAGAGAGGAAGAGAGAGGGGAAAGAGAGAGAGTAAGAGAGAGGGGGATGAGAGAGGGAATAGAGAAGGGATGGAGAGAGAGTAAGAGAGAAGGGGATGGAGTGAGAGGAAGAGAGAAGGGATGGAGAGAGAGGAAGAGAGAAGGGGATGAGAGAGAGGAAGAGAGAAGGGGATGGAGAGAGAGGAAGAGAGAAGGGGATGGAGAGAGAGGATGAGAGAGGGGGATGAGAGAGAGGAAGAGAGAAGGGGATGGAGAGAGAGGAAGTGAGAAGGGGATGGAGAGAGAGGATGAGATAGGGGGATTAGAGAGAGTAAGAGAGAGGGGGATGAGAGAGAGGAAGAGAGAGGGGAATGAGAGAGAGGACGAGAGAATGGGATGGAGAGCGAGGACGAGAGAAGGGGATGGAGAGAGTGGAAGAGAGAAGGGGATGGAGAGAGAGGAAGAGAGAAGGGGATGGAGAGAGAGAACGAGAGAGAGATGGGGATGGAGAGAGAGAAGAGAGAGAGAGGGGGAGGGAGAGAGAGGAAGGGGGGGTGGAGAGAGAGGAAGAGAGAAGGGGATGGAAAGACAGGAAGAGAGAGGGGGATGAGAGAGGGGAAGAGTGAAGGGGATTGTGAGAGAGGAAGAGAGAGGGGGAAGAGAGAGAGGAAGAGAGAGGGGGATGGAGAGAGAGGAAGAGAGAAGGTGATGGAGTGAGGAAGAGAGAGGGGGATTAGAGAGAGGAAGCGAGAGGGGGATGGAGAGAGAGGAAGAGAGAGGGGGATGGAGAGAGAGGAAGAGAGAAGGGGATGAAGAGAGAGGAAGAGAGAAGGGGATGGAGAGAGAGGAAGAGAGGGGGGATGGGGAGAGAGGAAGATAGAAGGGGATGGAGAGAGAGGAAGAGAGAAGGGGATGGAGAGAGAGGAAGAGAGAAGGGGATTGGGAGAGAGGAAGAGAGAGGGGAAAGAGAGAGAGTAAGAGAGAGGGGGATGAGAGAGGGAATAGAGAAGGGGATGGAGTGAGGAAGAGAGAGGGGGATGAGAGAGAGGAAGCGAGAGGGGATGGAGAGAGAGGAAGCGAGAAGGGAATGGCGAGAGAGGAAGAGAGAAGGGGATTGAGAGAGGAAGAGAGAGGGAGATGAGAGAGAGGAAGCAAGAGGGGGATGGAGAGGAAGAGAGAGGGGGATAAGAGAGAGGAAGTGAGAGGGGGATGGAAAGAGAGGAAGAGAGAAGGGGATGGAGAGAGAGGAAGAGAGAAGGGGATGAGAGAGAGGAAGAGAGAAGGGGATGGAGAGAGAGGAAGTGTGAAGGGGATGAGAGAGAGGAAGAGAGAGGGGGATTGAGAGAGAGGAAGAGAGACGGGGATGGAGAGAGAGCAAGAGAGCAGGGGATGGAGAGAGGAAGAGAGAGGGGGATGGAGGGAGAGGAAGAGAGTGGGGGATGGAGAGAGAGGAAGAGAGAAGGGGATTGAGAGAGGAAGAGAGAGGGAGATGAGAGAGAGGAAGCAAGAGGGGGATGGAGAGAGAGGAAGAGAGAGGGGGATAAGAGAGAGGAAGTGAGAGGGGGATGGAAAGAGAGGAAGAGAGAAGGGGATGGAGAGAGAGGAAGAGAGAGATGGGGATGGAGAGAGAGGAAGAGAGAAGGGGATGGAGAGAGAGGAAGTGAGAAGGGGATGAGAGAGAGGAAGAGAGAGGGGGATTGAGAGAGAGGAAGAGAGAAGGGGATGGAGTGAGAGGAAGAGAGAAGGGGATGAGAGAGAGGAAGAGAGAAGGGGATGGAGAGAGAGGAAGAGAGAAGGGATGAAGAGAGAGGAAGAGAGAAGGGGATGGAGAGAGAGGATGAGAGAGGGGGATGAAAGAGAGGAAGAGAGAAGGGGATGGAGAGAGAGGAAGTGAGAAGGGGATGGAGAGAGAGGATGAGATAGGGTAATGAGAGAGAGGAAGAGAGAGGGGGATGAGAGAGAGGAAGAGAGAGGGGAATGAGATATTACGAGAGAAGGCGATGGAGAGAGAGGACGAGAGAAGGGGATGGAGAGAGAGGAAGAGAGAAGGGGATGGAGAGAGAGGATGAGAGAGGGGGATGAGAGAGAGGAAGAGAGAGGGGGATGAGAGAGAGGAAGAGAGAGGAAGAGAGAAGGGGATGGAGAGAGAGGACGAGAGAAGGGGATGGAGAGAGAGGAAGAGAGAAGGGGATGGAGAGAGAGGAAGAGAGAAGGGGATGGAGAGAGAGGAAGAGAGAGGGGGATGTCATTCTATTGTAAAGTACAGATACAGTTATTATACTGAAAGCTCCATAATTTCTTCAAAATATAACCCATATGAAACTGTACAGCAGGAGGGAAAGAAAATGGCTCTCTTAGTGTCGGTTCAGCATGAATTCTGTGTGCTAAACGAAATATCCAGTCCAGGTCAGCAGGTCCACCAAATGGTGGATTGCACCTGAACATGTGGAAATACTGTAGTCATTCACCAGAATGCTTTCTTTTTGCGTGTGCACATTTTGCCTCGCAGCAATGGCGGTCCAAATATTAAATATTAGATGGTAGACGGTATGAAAAGGTAATCACTAAATGTGCTTTGAACCGAGTCGAACTTCAAAAATAGAACGTTGAAAGGAAAGCACATGAATTCCCTTAGTGGGTTAAATCCCAATAATTTAACAATAGGTATGCTGTGTCCTTGCCATGTGATGTTAATAAATTAAAACTATCTTGTTGTACCCAAACCCCTGTCTAAAACAAAATCATATGACACTAATATAATGATACATTTTACCACCCATCCCAAGATGCAATTCACCTATTTAATTACTTTCTCACTTTTTCAATACATCATCCAGCACTCATGACCAGCAGACGAAAAACAACAACCTCAATTATAAATCCATATTACACATATTACTCAATTATAGCTTGACTTATACTTACTGTGAGCCAAGCTGTGATCCATTACAGACAGCAAAACACATTTTGTGCGCAAAAGTAATGAGTTTCACAATGGCATCAGCACATTACGAGTCATACACTAACCACATAAACCAGCTGAGCTCTTCCATAGATCCCAGAAAGGCAATAAGGAGATAATGGCTTTGGGCCTGGACTGAAGGTATGACTTTGGGCCTGGACTGAAGGTATGACTTTGGGCCTGGACTAAAGGTATGACTTTGGGCCTGGACTGAAGGTATGACTTTGGGCCTGGACTGAAGGTATGACTTTGGGCCTGGACTGAAGGTATGACTTTGGGCCTGGACTAAAGGTATGACTTTGGGCCTGGACTGAAGGTATGACTTTGGGCCTGGAATAAAGGTATGACTTTGGGCCTGGACTGAAGGTATGACTTTGGGCCTGGACTAAAGGTATGACTTTGGGCCTGGACTGAAGGTATGACTTTGGGCCTGGACTGAAGGTATGACTTTGGGCCTAGACTGAAGGTATGACTTTGGGACTGGACTAAAGGTATGACTTTGGGACTAAAGGTATGACTTTGGGCCTGGACTGAAGGTATGACTTTGGGCCTGGACTAAAGGTATGACTTTGGGCCTGGACTGAAGGTATGACTTTGGGCCTGGACTAAAGGTATGACTTTGGGCTTGGACTGAAGGTAGTAGAGGCATACATGAGGGAAGAAGGCGAGAACGAAACACCAAAAATAAATAGAGTGAGTGAAATGGACAGAGCGAGAGGGAGAAAGGGAGAGAGAGGGATGATGTTTATTGCCGGTGAAGGGGGGACATCATTACGCACCTTGTTAAGCCCTGCTAGCAACACAGAGCCTCTGACGTAATTATCCATTTAAATGAGTTTCCTGCAGCCACTGTTTTTATTTTTCAAATTAAAGCCTGTGACACAAAGATGCCATACTCGGTTTGCGATTCGCTTCAATCCCTGGATTCTAGTAGATAGGCCTACACCTCCATCATTTTTATCTACTATTGTATGTTGTGGAACAATATCTTTGAGCATGTTTTGTCAGTATATGTAGGCCAACTGCATCCACTGTTGGTAATGTTGGCAGTTTGAGGTACATGGTTAGAAAAAATGACCGCTTCGCTCAAATTCACACAAATGTCTTAAATACTGTAGACATATTTCTCTTCCTATGAGCATGGATGTATCTTAATCTCATTTTAATCTTGGGTAAGATTTTAAGTGTAGTATATATTTAGGGTCTTAAGTATCTCCCACGGCTGTCTGTCGGTGAGAGAGAAATCCAGTCTACTGCTGGCTTTACTTCCCATCTCATTTTTAACCCTCCTGTTGTCCTAGGGTCAAAATGACCCGCCACTGTGTTGAACCAACTTTATTTAATTTTTATATTTTGGGGATAATTTGTGAGAAGGAGGCAGTGAGACTTTAAAGAAAGTATCACTGCCTCCTTCTCACAAATGATCCAAAAAATATAAAAATTAAATAAAGTTGGTTCAACACAGTGGCGGGTCATTTTGACCCTAGGACAACGGGAGGGTTAAGACAAGCTTTTGGAAACCAGCACTGATGGTTGCAAGAAACATAACACATTTTTTCATATCAAACACATTTCATGTGTTAGATTTCCATCTTCGGTAGGAAACAATTCAAACGAAGGTGGCGGTTGGTTGTGAAAGCACACCCAATAAAAGACGACTGGTCTCGAAGGCTGAAGGAGAGATGGAAGGAAAAAAATATTTTTGTCTCTCCTAGCCTCATCTCTCATTAACACAGATTTGGCTCCTAGCTTTTTTTTTACTCCCGCAGTTCAATTAATGGGATGGGAAAGGTCGGCCTACATTCCTCAACACAAGCTAGACAACTTGTTATTGCTGTGGGTTAAGGAGGAAAGGCTATTGATCTTTATACAGTGGCCTATACTCAGAGTTAAGGTATGTATTGTGGAAAATATGAGGCAGCAAAAGTGCTGGATAGCTAAGTCTGTCACTCATAGTGCAGGCTGAGGAACATTGAGGAATGGGCGTTTTGTTTGGAATGCAGCCTTGGTATTTAGGTTCTTGGGATTTGGGGAAGTAGACACCCCTCCAATATGTTTGTCCCTGTTAGCGATAAGACTGACAAGGGACTTACAGTCTTTGAGTCCTCTTTGGGGGAATCTATTTCAATTCTCTTCCAACGTGTGAGGAACAACAAAACCTAACCGTTCCCATCGTGGAAAAAGTAATTAATTATGACTTTATAATGGCCACAATTATTCAAGTGCACAAAAATGTATTCAGTCCAAAATGCAAGAGTGGAAAGGTATTAATTAAAATGTATGAATAGCTAGCTCTTCTTTTGGGCTCCCACACTCAGCTGAATTGCTAGTTACACCACCAGACTTCCCACCGCGCTGGCTGACAAGGTTTCTCACGACCTCAGCTTGAAGTGGTGATACTGTGTGGTAGTTAGAGTGATTGAGTGATGGGGGAGGGCTGTGGTAAGAACACAACAATGCTCATTGTGAAGGAGGGTCATTGAAAATACTATTTTTCCAGGCATCCAACTCAGACAACTAGGAGAGAATGACCTTTCCGAGTGTCCTGCTTTGCCTCCTTAAAACAAAGAGGAGGTAGGGAGGATGTTAGTTAGTTAGCATTTCTCCACCGTCCGATGAAATGTCAACTTCTGCATGTGTAATTGTTGGATGGTGCAGGAGAGAAAGAATGAGGGGGGAAAAAGGGATAGAGAGATGAACCAATTTGCTGGTGGGTGAAATGGATCCATTGTCTTGTTATCCTTGGCAGTGCTAGGGAAATAGAAGATATGCGTCACTATATTATAGTCATGCACCTTAGGCATGACTGGTCGCCTATTAATGTCATTGAATCTGAATCTAATAGGAGATAGATGGCGTTTGGCTGTCCATGTCCATTTCCATTTCAGCACATTCCTGTGTTGGGTTTTGACCCTGAATGACCCTAAGTCAATTGAAGATAAACTAATTAGGCTCTTCGTTCTTACTTTAATGTCTGACTTTGATATATATAAGAGCAAGCTGACCCAGAAAAATTAAATCACATGAAAAACCACATGATAAAAAACATTCAGCACATACTTTGGTGTATTATTATCATATATATCTTAATGGTACACCATACCTCCCCTCATTTCATAGAAACATACTTATATTTGTTCTTCATAGACTTAGTATTATCATAAATGTAGCATTAGTGTAGCTAGTAGCTATAGGGGTAGTTTAATGAACACAGAAGCCTGTTGGCAGGCTATAGCAACAGGAGAAGTAGCCTATTGGCAGGCTATAGCCACAGCAGTAGTAGCCTGTTGGCAGGCTATAGCAACAGGAGCAGTAGCCTGTTGGCAGGCTATAGCAACAGGAGCAGTAGCCTGTTGGCAGACTATAGCAACAGCAGCAGTAGCCTGTTGGCAGGTTATAGCAACAGGAGCAGTAGCCTGTTGGCAGGCTATAGCAACAGGAGAAGTAGCCTGTTGGCAGACTATAGCAACAGGAGCAGTAGCCTGTTGACAGGTTATAGCCACAGCAGCAGTAGCCTGTTGGCAGACTATAGCCACAGCAGCAGTAGCCTGTTGGCAGACTATAGCAACAGGAGCAGTAGCCTATTGGCAGGCTATAGCCACAGCAGTAGTAGCCTGTTGGCAGGCTATAGCAACAGGAGCAGTAGCCTGTTGGCAGGCTATAGCAACAGGAGCAGTAGCCTGTTGGCAGGTTATAGCAACAGGAGCAGTAGCCTGTTGGCAGGCTATAGCAACAGGAGAAGTAGCCTGTTGGCAGACTATAGCAACAGGAGCAGTAGCCTGTTGGCAGGTTATAGCAACAGGAGCAGTAGCCTGTTGGCAGACTATAGCAACAGGAGCAGTAGCCTGTTGGCAGGCTATAGCCACAGCAGCAGTAGCCTCAGAGGCAGACAGCGGTAGGCTGTGGAAACAGCAGGGCGGAGTAATTGTGCATTGTTCATCCCCAAAACAGGAGTCAGATCATGTAATGAGCTGTAGCACTCTCTCCCCGCACAGAGCTAATGGGCTATGACCGGCCATAGGACTCACAGGCCTTTCAGAGCTAACCCCCCATGCATCTCTTTACCCCAAGCATTTCATGTCACCATTGCCTCTTTCTCGCTCTGTCTTTGGGTCTCATCTCTGTTTCTCTTTCTCTTCTCTCCTCCCCTTCCCCCTCCTACCCTCATCCCTCTCTTTTCTCCCCTCCTCTTCTCTCCACCCTGTCACCAATGCCTCTGTCTCTGGCTTTATCTCTCTCATCTTCCCCCTGCCCCTGCCCCTGCCCCTGCCCTTACCCATATCCTTCTCTTTTCTTCCCCCTTTCTCTCTCCTCCCCTCCCGTCCCCTCCCTTTTTCCCCTGTCTAAAGAGATGGTGGGACCCCTAATGTGTCACAATATGTCACAATGCTTCTAGCGTTTTCTGTCTGGAAGGCCCCATCAGGCATTCCTCTATTCTGCTGGCCACAAAGGAACTAGAGAGAATAGCAGTAGTCCATTGACTGGGAGGGTCTACATTGTACTATATAACACACATTAAAAAGCCAAACACAGAGCAGATGACTAATGCTGATGTTATAGGTGTAGGGATTTGCGCTTTAGAGCTTCGGTGTTTCGGATTGTCTTTTTTTTTTTTCAAAGGCTGTTTAGCATTTTGATTATCCGGTTTTCCCTGAAAGCGATTCAGGTGGGCCGGTTTCTCTATGATTTGTTTTGCTTGGATTAGGCTTCTGAGAGAGAGAGGAGAGACGGGGGATAGACATCTTGTTTCTTGTTTATGCTCATATCTCATTTCCTGGGAGGCGGAGGAAAGACAAGAACGTCTGCCTCCTGTATACATATTAAATAGGTCTATATACTCTTGGAAGCAGTAAACAAGTAATGATGATAATAGCTATGATTGTGAATTCATAACTATACCACCATTACCCAGTCAGAAAACAACTATAACTATAGCGCCATTACCCAGTCAGAAAACAATGTTCGCAGGTCCAGCAGCCAGTGTCTGTGAAAACACAATAGGAAGTAAGCTTTGAGTTTCTGCTCACGTCCAACGTTTGACATCCCGCTGCACAAGTGGCTGAGTTAATGAATGAAAGCTCCTGGGCTCTGACGTGCTGAGCCGTTCTGGGCTGTTCTGAGTGCAGTGCTTACAGCAGGAGACCTAAGCTCCCCTACTCCCCTCTGCTTCAGCAGCTGTTCCCAGACCTGCCTTACGGGGGAAGGAGTGGAGATTGAGACTTGTTTCACCTGCTGTAATAACGATTGGGATTTAATGTTCCCTCTGGGGGAGTATGGTAGAAGGGTCACCATGGAGTTGTGCTTCGGTGATCTGATCACACCCACTAGTGCTGAGGGATCATTATCCACACACACACACACACACACACACACACACACACACACACACACACACACACACACACACACACACACACACACACACACACACAGCTACAATGTAATTGAGGGAAAATTAGGTGCATGTGGTTTTCAATCACAACCATCTTAATATGAGCCACGTCACACTCTAAGCATTTCATTTTGGGCGTGTCATGACATGAGTCAAGACATTGTGCACTCTAGGCTTTTTACAAGTTGCATGAGTAATGGTTTTGCACATTGCTCTTACTTTTTCTTACAGTAGTGGGAAGGGATAAGTAACAAATCATGACTTTCTGCTGTTTACCTACTGCACAGCTCTGGTCGATAAACAGGTGTAGGATCTTCATTTGATCACTCTTTGGTTGCGGAGAATTTGAGCTTCGTGATTTACATAAACTCACTGAAAACCCTCACTAACACGTGGTTTTATTGACAGTATTGCACTTTTCATGTAGCCTACTTTTTTTGCCAGCTAATAGCCTAACCACCGATCAAGCAACATTATGGACTAAACGTTCAAATCCTGTTGCTGCAGGATTATTTTGATGTGACAGAATAGGCTAAATTAAGATCCTACACCTGTAGCAATGTTCCCTCGAGAATAGAAATCACATTCCCAGAAACACTGAGATTCTAGTTTCAGTAGTGTTCAGATGCCTTCTTCTTCTTCTTCTTCTTCTTCTTCTTCTTCTTCTTCTTCTTCTTCTTCTTCTTCTTCTTCTTCTTCTTCTTCTTCTTCTTCTTCTTCTTCTTCTTCTTCTTCTTCTTCTTCTTCTTCTTCTTCTTCTTCTTCTTCTTCTTCTTCTTCTACAATAGCACTCATAAACAATTACCTCTCCTGTGTGTGCATGCTTGTGTGTGTGTATGCTTTTCCTTTGTGTGTACCACAGCTAAGCCAGGCAAATACAGTACTGGGAGGAGTTTAGAATTAGAAACTAGGAGTAGCACTCTGACTTTTCATCTGTTTGTGGTCCTTAGTAATGATTATTTCCCCCCTCCATCCACTAAGCCCCCCCCACGGCTGGCTGGCTGAATGAGGGGCTTGTCTGGCTGGCTGAGAGGCTAAACTGGGTAGCAAAGAATAGGAGAAAAAGAGACAATAGGTTGTTGGAAGGCCAGCTGGGGAGAGGGGGGATGGAGGAGGAGGAGGGAGGAGGAGGGGTAGGGTTGGGATGGGACAAGGCTTGGCTGACCCTGCTAGTACCTGGGTGCCTGGGGCCAGCAACAGATAACAGAGAAACATCATTCTAATATTCTTAATATTCTAATAATAGCCCTAACCCTTTTCTGATTTCCTTGTTGTGGTTGGTTGGTGGTTGGTCGCCCAACGCCAAACAAGGCAAAGCAGCAGCTTGCATGAGCAACGGCTAGAAAGCTGACTTTTGGTTTAATTTGGAAGGACTAGGCCTAATCCAGACTAAGTCTCTTAAAGCTGCAGCTTCCCCTCAGCGGGATTACCAGGTGGCGTCTTTAAACGGATGAGGGGCTGCTTATCACTGCCTCCCTCAACACTTTAGCTGCCTCCCAAATTACACCCTATTCCCTATTTAGGGCCCATAGGGCTTTGGTCAAAGTAGTGCAGGGAATAGGGTGCCATTTGGGAAACACCATTCTAATAGCAACTTTTTCAAATATGGTGGGAAGATGGCAACGTCATAGAATGTGGCTAGTTTTATATGTGTGTTATTTGTGTCATAGTGATTAGGCCATCTGACAAGTAAGATGATAATCAGGATAACAACAATTTAGAATTTTTTAATCCTCTGAAGTTATAATGGCATATGGATTTTAACATAAGCGCACACACGCAGGCACACGTACACACGTACACACACACACACACACACACACACAACACACACACACACACACACACACACACACACACACACACACACACACACACACACACACACACACACACACACACACACACACACACACACACACACACACACACACACACACACACCACTGAATTAAGGCAGTAAGTAAAATCTGACTAAATGGAGCAGCAGAATGGCATGTCCAGCTGTTCTGTTTAAGCTGTACGGTTCACGCCTTTATAATCACTTTCAACTCACGCACTTAGCAACTCAATTTGACATGATTGCCCGAGCGTTTATGAAAAGGAAAATAAGGATTTAAACCCAAATGGGAATGCATAAATACTTCAATGTCAGAGGCAAACCGGATCAAAGCGGCATTCTAAAATTATCACATTTGCTTAAAGTTTATCTAATTACTTCTGGATACTCGTTTACGAGGTGACACCTTCTGACTCAGTTTACTAGTACCTAGCTGCACCTGACTCAAGCTCTCTCTCTCTCTCTCTCTCTCTCTCTCTCTCTCTCTCTCTCTCTCTCTCTCTCTCTCTCTCTCTCTCTCTCTCTCTCTCTCTCTCTCTCTCTCTCTCTCTCTCTCTCTCTCTCCTTCCCTCCCTCCCTCCCTCCCTCCCTCCCTCCCTCCCCAGTATTAATGAATGGCGAAAAGATAAACACAAACAAACAACATCAGACTTTAACTACAGAACATAATGCACAGTGTGGTCCTAGAGCCGTGGTTATACCCCAAAGGTAAGAGGTACAGAGAATCAATTTAGGTTGACGTGAATTCACAGCTAGTCCACTCCCTGGTAATGACCCTCAGAATTCAATCATATATCCATTTTCACTTTGTTAGATGGAACCCTACAGTATTTGCTGTCATAATAGGTTTTCAATATTGATTTTTATGAGGGAGGTTGGTTAACAAATGACCAATTTTGAGAGGTAAAACGGAAGCTAGGTCCTATAATATAGATATCCAATACCCTCTCCTCTCCTCTCTCCCCTCATTCTCTCTACCACCCTCTCTTTCCCATTCCCTATGCAGTGTGCATCCTCACTATATTGTTTAGCCTGACCTTACCTGACCGTAGCATTAATTATTGCCATCACAGAGTCCCTGTAAACCACACTGCTAATTAGATTGGATTGAAGGGACAGTTCTGCTATTCCTCACCAGCCCCATATGGGCTACGTCCCAAATGGCACCCTATTCCCTACATAGCCCTATAGGCTCTGGTCAAAAGTAGTGCACTATAAAGGGAATAGGATGCCATTTGGGACGTAACCTCAGACTGCCGTCAATGTGGGTGATCTACATTTTTATTTGGGTGATACAGTTATATGGTAGTAACTAGAGTTACAATCATTAACATGGGTAGTTAGAGCAACAATAAAAATCATGCTCTTAGCTATTAGAAATAGGGCCCGAATTGGTCCGGGTACACGCAATACAATACTAGACCCAAATGAGGGGGAAATGTACTGCCAAAGAAGAGAAATAGAGGAGAGAGAGAGGGGAGAGAGGAGAGAGAGAAAGAGAGAGAGAGAGAGAGAGAGAGAGAGAGAGAGAGAGAGAGAGAGAGAGAGAGAGAGAGAGAGAGAGAGAGAGAGAGAGAGAGAGAGAGAGAGAGAGAGAGAGAGAGAGAGAGATAGTGAGAGAGAGAGAGAGAGAGAAAGAGAGAAAGGAGAGAGAGAGAGAGAGAGAGAGGAGAGAGAGAGAGAGAGAGAGAGAGAGAGAGAGAGAAGAGAGAGAGAGAGCAAGAGAGAGAGCGAGAGAGAATGTGAAAACATTGTTGTGTAATGCTTGTTCCTAATTACCTTATTACAGAGTCAGATCTTTGTCGTTTTCATCTGTACTACCTCACCACCACGCCATAGATGTTTTAACAATGGAATGGTATGAAAGAGGCATTTTCAAAGATTTGCGAAATTGCCCATCAATGTACAGTAGGGTCAGAGGAGCGCCACAGATGTCAGCTCTGTTGCATCTCACGGCGAGCGAGTTAGTACAGGAAGCAATATTTTTCAAAGCTTCCCACATAAACTGAACGGGGGCAGTCGGAGCACTCTTTTGGCTGGCGTGCTACTCATGAAATGAATCTAAGAGGGGCCCAATTATTCTACTTTCTAAGGAAGAAATAAATAAAAATAAAAAAGCATTGCTTTTCTGAGTGAAAGTGTTTTCTTTTTCTGTCAGAAGGAATAGCCTAGGCCTCCAAATCATTTTTAGATCTCCCAAGACTTTCCTCTCTTTCTTTTTTAAAATGTTGTTTAGATCTGCTTTGTAATAAAACTACTTTCCCCAATGCATGGTACATTAGCTCGCTCAGGGAGCCCCATGAAGCCTGTCACCTGAGCCAGAAGACATAAAGGAGGTTTTAGATGACCACAGCCTTTGGGCTATAACAGACTTGATGGCTACACAGCACTGCCATATTTTTCACAGCGCGCTATTGTAAATGTTCAGGTGCTAGGAGGTGTACTTATTCACTGGAATAGCCCACACACTCAGACTACTCGCTGTTGTTACTCTCCGGCCGCTCAGTTTACTCTCTCTTCTTCTCTCTACTTCGCCAGTCGAGTACAAAGGGGAATGTAAAGTTATTCTATCGTGTGCAGATTTCTACCCCTTTTCATTGAATTAATTCCCAAGATTACAAGTAAAAGCACATTAGATATCTATGGGGTAAATAAAAGGATTCCTCTATCTGCTATAAGATATCAAACTACATCAGCCTGCAAGGAATAAAATAGCCTGTTAATCAGGAAACCATGAATAATGAGAAGATGAATGCCATTATCCTGCCATGGCTGCTGTGTTGAGACAAAGACTAACTTCACCCAATCTGCTTCAGAATGGATAAACCTCAACCCCCAAGACATGTTCTCAGCAGATAACCACTGACAGTGTGTGTATGCAGCATAGCATACTATACACACACACAAACACAAACACACACACACAGACACACACACACAATCTCTCTCTCATACACACACCTACACACACAGACAGCCCTGCTGATAAGCCAACAACAATTACGACAAGTTGTTTACGGCGGCAGAACAAAAGGATTTCAGCTCTTCATTTCAAGGAAGTCAAGGTGTGGAGAGGTCAAGGTGTGGAGAGGTTGTGTGGAGAGGTGTCGTATTAAAGGCAGGTGACTGACTTCATTATGTCGAGGAGGTAAAGCACAGGCAGCAGACATAGTCAAGCCGTAAACAAGATGCTATCAGGCATGCTAGAACACCGTGTCCTGGTGACTCCTGCCTCCCTGCAGTATGGAGCAGATCCACGCAGCTCCAGGACTGCAGCATGGAGACAGGGTGTCCGGGACTGCAATATGGAAACCAGGTGTCCGGGACTGCAGTATGGAGACAGGGGGTCCTGGAGCGCCAGAGAGACAGGGCTTCTGTTGTTGTTGTTTTCTGTGACCCTGGCTTTCCTCTCTCTCTGTAAAAACCTGTTTGCGCCCAAAGACAGGGCCTAATATAAATTCAATTAAATCAAGTCAGTGTAGGCTAGGCTAATCCCTGTGTTTATCAGTGGGTTGGAATCCCCCCGTGAGCGAGCGGGTCAAGCGCACTGCATCTGGCCTCCTTTCGGCCCTGGCCTAGCTCTCAAGATGCTCTGCTGTTCCCTGTTCGCTCCCTGACTTGAGATGACAGCAGGCCCCTGCACAACCCCCCCACTGTGGGGATGTGTTTGTGGGTGGGTGGGCGGGCGGGTGGGTGGTTGAATGTGTATGTGTGTGCCTTTATGGAAGTGTATGCATTTACCTGTGTGTTTGTGTGTGTTTCTCTCTAAGTTTATGTGTATGTGTGTATGCTCCTATGTATACATTTAAAACCTTTGCACTCCCCTAGCCCTGTTGTCAGGTAAAGCTCTATCCTATCACTACATTTAGTAGCAGCCTGGGGGAAATACATTTGCTTATTGAAATAAGGTGGTTGAACTAGAACAACATAGCAGTGTGAATTACACTCACTGTAGAGTTGTGAGAGATAGAAAGCTGTTGTTATGACTATGATGCCCTGGTGGCAGCCTGTCATGGCCCCTGGTGGCAGCCTGTCTTGGCCCCTGGTGGCAGCCTGTCATGGCCTCTGTTGGCAGCCTGTCATGGCCCCTGGTGGCAGCCTGTCTTGGCCCCTGGTGGCAGCCTGTCATGGCCCCTGGTGGCAGCCCATCATGGCCCTCTGGTGGCACTCTGTCATGGCCCCTGTTGGCAGCCTGTCATAGCCCCATGGTGGCAGCCTGTCATGGCCCATGGTGGCAGCCTGTCATGACCCCTGGTGGCAGCCTGTCATGGCCCCATTTGGCAGCCTGTCATGGCCCCTGGTGGCAGCCTGTCATGGCCCCTGGTGGCAGCCTGTGATGGCCCCTGTTTACCAAGCTGCTACTTGGCTGTACAGATGTGGGAGTGACAGGAGGTAATGCGGCTCCCGGTGGGAATGATGTGCTAGAGGAGGTAATGCGGCTCCCGTCAATCCCACCACTAGCTGACAGCTGCCTAGAAAGGCCAATCTGAAAAATTAGGGCCAGATGTGCCTCACATGTAACCACTGGCACCAGGGGGTCTCAAAGCTAACTAGGGCCTTCCATTACTGGATGGAAGGAGTGATTGGAACAGCCCTGTTGTGGTTAGGAGCCACAGATACATGCCCATCTGTCTATTACCCCCCCCCCCCCCCCTCTATGATTTAGCGGTTAGCGAGCTGCCCTATCATATCCACCATTCACCTAACCCTATCATATCCACCAGTCACCTAACCCTATCATATCCACCAGTCACCTAACCCTATCATATCCACCATTCACCTAACCCTATCATATCCACCAGTCACCTAACCCTAACATATCCACCATTCACCTAAACCTATCATATCCACCAATCACCCAGTGCTGTGAGGACCTAGCTAGATAGAGGCTCTCATTTGTGTGACAGGAAAGTGTATCAGTAGTGGTGCAGCACAACTAGTGTATACAGGTACTGTGTTCTTTGGATTGGGACGGGATGGGAGTGAATGGGAATGTGTGTGTGTGTGTAGGTGTAGACGTGTGTGTGTGTGTGTATGGCTCTTAACCCCTGCACACACGCCTTGGCTAGAGTCCACCCCCACCTCCCATCTGGCCACAATGGCCATCCCAAGCCCAGTGTGTAAACATGACTTGTTTGAGTGAGTGTTCAGGGCTAGCGGGATTAATGAGCACTGATGAAGTTCCACCTGTTTCCCAGTCGGCCGCTGCCTCCCCTGTTTGCCAGAGTGGCTCTCTCTGCCTTGTCTGGAGGCAGAGAGTGCGTGTGTGTGTGTATGTGTGTGTGTGTGTGTGTGTGTGTGTGTGTGTGTGTGTGTGTGTGTGCGTTCGTGCGTGTAGACTGTTACTCCCTTATTCAGTGTGTTTGTGTGACTCATCCCTTATCCAGTGTCAGATTAAAGCATGTCAATAACGAGACCCGTTCAATCCATCTCAGAGTGCATCCGCTCGCCGAGCCTCCCAGTCTGTAATGAGCTGCCGCAAATCTTCATCCAACAAAAATGTCTGGAAAGATGCCTTGTCATTCTGACGGGGACAGGGACGGGAGAGAGAGAGAGGAGGGGGAGGAGGGAATCTGAAGCGACAACCCAACATGGCAGCCGCCTGCCTGCTAGGTATTTTGGGGGAAAACATAGCCCCCTGAGGTACATCAGATATTTTTGGGGAAAACATAGCCCCCTGAGGTAACATATCAGGTTGTGTCAAGTGGTCACAACAAAGTGCACTCTCCCTACTCCCACTAGGACCCGGAGACGTCGAACATTATGTCATAGGAAAGTGTTTATTCAATAATTCAATAATGTACTATAATTCAAGGTTTGGGTCGTTCGCCATCCTGCGGCACACAGCTGTACTGTGAATCATATTTATATACTGTGCTCAGTAATACTGTATCCTACAATATATCCTACTATACTGTATATTTGTATTAGAGTGTAAAGGAGCGCTGCCTACTCATTAAAGCTCAGCCTACTTCCAGTGCCACTCTTCAGTATGTAGGATTATTAGACCTAAGAATGTGGGCGAGATGCTGCAAAGTTGCTCCTATTTGAGACTTGGGATTAGTGAGAGGGAAGGAACATTCACTAAAAGCGGTGGGAACTATGAGTACATTAAATTAGTGTCCCCTCTCCCCTGTTACATTGGTGAACAGATAGAGGCTACAATTGAGAATAAGCCCTTCGAAATCCTCGCTAGGTTAATTCACTTGGAAAGCTACAATGGCTGGTAACAACACCAGTTTCATACCTATCGCCGGAAGAACAGGAGATTTTGTAAATCTGTGTGGATTAGACATTCCGATTAGACGTTCCGACTTCCACCATTCATCTAATTCCAGGTAATTCTGGAA
>NW_028157016.1:0-5000 GCF_964263955.1 Coregonus lavaretus | reverse complement strand
ATAGTTCGTTAACAAGAAATGTGTGGAGTGGGAGAAAAATTAGTTTTAATGACTCCAACCTAAGCGTATGTAAACTTCCAACTTCATATGTCTGATAAATAGAGTCCCTTGGCGGAGCATGTGTCCATAGAAGCTGTTCTAGTGTACAGTTGGATGACAGATCAAATAATTTTGAGGGCAGAAGACCTAGAAGAACATAAGGGGCATTAGGGTGTCTTTTTGGTGGGGCGCTCACATCCCAAATCTAATGACACAACCGTAAAATCGGTACATTTCTATATTTACATCAACAAAAAACCTTAAATTCATTGCATTTTCATCTCTTATCAAAATAAAAAGAAACCAATGAATACATTTACTCAATAAAATTGTATTTTTCAAATGATCTTTCTCAGAAACATTTGTATATTGTCTCAAAATAATAATTTAAAAAATTACTTTGAATACCACTGTTTTAAGGGGTTATGATGACATGACTTGTGGTGAACACTGAACAGTGTATTTTGGGAAATGCAGTCCTTATGACGTAGCCCAGTGTGTAGACAACTAAACCATCGTAGAGCCTAAGTATCATCCATCCCTCCACCACCCCTCTCAGGACTACCCTCCACCACCCCTCTCAGGACTACCCTCCACCACTCCTCTCAGGACTACCCTCCACCACTCCTCTCAGGACTACCCTCCACCACTCCTCTCAGGACTACCTTCCACCACTCCTCTCAGGACTACCCTCCACAACTCCTCTCAGGACTACCTTCCACCACTCCTCTCAGGACTACCTTCCACCACTCCTCTCAGGACTACCTTCCACCACTCCTCTCAGGACTACCTTCCACCACTCCTCTCAGGACTACCTTCCACCACTCCTCTCAGGACTACCTTCCACCACTCCTCTCAGGACTATCTTCCACCACTCCTCTCAAGACTACCTTCCACCACTCCTCTCAGGACTACCCTCCACCACTCCTCTCGAGACTACAATCAATGCCGTGCTTGCTATTCCAAACCAATTACAGGGTTCGAGCCAGAGTAAGATTAATCAGGAAATGTGTATCTCTTTAGTGAAGTTTTCCCCTTGTTACTCCCGCCATGCACGTTCATTAGCCTCTCACTGAATGCCCGGGCTAGATGGAGATCAAGACATTATAATGAGTGCTCAATGGGACCGAAGTGGAGCACAGGTGGCCTACTCCACCAAAAAAAAAACACATGATACGATATATATTTATATATCTACATGCAGTGCATACACGTCCAACCCCGGTAAGACTAGCTAAAATAATTGCAGAGGCCCAATTACGTTTGATATTAATGGAGTCAAGCCGGACAGGAACAAAGGAGTTTTGTTCTCTATCCACTGCTTGTCGAGCAAACACACCATGGTGTGCTCCGAATTAAGGGCAGCTAATAAAATGTTAATTAAAATGGCTTTTTACTAATTATCTCCTTGATAACAATGAGTTAAGGTTTAATTAGACGGAGGGGAAAAAGTGTCCCGCCGCGGCTAACCGCTAACCTTCAGTGCGTCCAGATGCATCGTCATCTCTCAAATCTCAATCAGGAGGCCGCCTGCCCTGCCGTCTTCACTAATTACAATATTATCTCGCTGCAGAGGTAATTAGCCGGCATGGAGGTGAGACGACAAACAATGGCCTTATTTGGTGATTTAAGATACTTTGGCAGGCCTAGTCTACTAAACACAGGCGGTGGGAAAAAAAAGATATTTCAACCAAAATAACAACTGTGACTTACATTGTTCTCATTGTAATACAGTGCCTTGCTAAAGTATTCACCCCCTTGGCGTTTTTCCTATTTTGTTGCATTACAACCTGTAATTTAAATGGATTTTTATTTGGATTTCATGTAATGGACATACACAAAATAGTCCAAATTGGTGAAGTGAAATGAAAAAAATAACTTGTTTAAAAAAAGAGTAAAAAAATAATAATGGAAAAGTGGTGCGTGCATATGTATTCACCCCATTTGCTATGAAGCCCCTAAATAACATCTGGTGCAACCAATTACCTTCAGAAGTCACATAATCAGTTAAATAAAGTCCACCTGTGTGCAATCTAAGTGTCACATGATCTCAGTATATATACACCTGTTCTGAAAGGCCCCAGAGTCTGCAACCCCACAAAGCAAGGGGCACCATGAAGACCAAGGAGCTCTCAAAACAGGTCAGGGACAAAGTTGTGGAGAAATACAGATCAGGGTTGGGTTATAAAGAAATATCAGAAACTTTGAACATCCCACGGAGCACCATTAAATCCATTATTAAGAAAGTGGAAAGAATATTGCACCACAACAAACCTGCCAAGAGAGGGCCGCCCACCAAAACTCACGGACCATGCAAGGAGGGCATTAATCAGAGAGGCAACAAAGAGACCTAAGATAACCCTGAAGGAGCTGCAAAGCTCCACAGCGGAAATTGGAGTATCTGTCCATAGGACCACTTTAAGCCGTACACTCCACAGAGCTGGGCTTTAAGGAAGAGTGGCCAGAAAAAAGCCAATGCTTAAAGAAAATAATAAGCAAACACGTTTTGTGTTCGCCAAAAAGCATGTGGGAGACTCCCCAAACATATGGAAGAAGGTAATCTGGTCAGATAAGAAAAATTGAGCTTTTTGGCCATTAAGGAAAATGTCTGGCGCAAACCCAACACCTCTCATCACCATGAGAACACCGGCAGGTACTGGGAAACTGGTCAGAATTGAAGGAATGATGGATGGCGCTAAATACAGGGAAATCCTTGCGGGAAACCTGTTTCAGTCTTCCAGAGATTTTAGACTGGGACGGAGGTTCACCTTCCAGCAGGACAATGACCCTAAGCATACTGCTAAAGCAACACGAGTGGTTTAAGGGGAAACATTTAAATGTCTTGGAATCCAATTGAGAATCTATTGTATGGCTTAAAGATTGATGTACACCAGCGGAACCCATCCAACTTGAAGGAACTGGAGCAGTTTTGCCTTGAAGAATGGGCAGAAATCCAAGTGGCTAGATGTGCCAAGCTTGTAGAGACATACCCCAAGAGATTTCCAGCTGTAATTACTGCAAAAGGTGGCTCTACAAAGTATTGACTTTGGGGGGGGTGAATAGTTATGCACGCTCAAGTTTTCTGTTTTTTTGTCTTATTTCTTGATTGTCTCACAATTTATTTTTATTTTGCATCTTCAAAGTAGTAGGCATGTTGTGTAAATCAAATGATACAAACCCCCCCAAAAGCAGGTTGTAAGGCAACAAAATAGGTAAAATGCCAAGGGGGGTGAATACTTTCACAAGCCACTGTAGAAACTTCTGTGGAAAGGGTTCTACCTGGAACCAAAAAGGGTTCTTCAAAGGGTTCTCCTATGGGGACAGCCGAATAACCCTTTTAGGTTCTAGATAGTACCTATTTTTCTAAGAGTATATAGCTGACATATTAGTGTGTAAGTTGTTGGGGGGAACTTGATATTTTTACAACAATTACCTCTGTGACTTACAATGATGGGGAATGTGATACTGCATTTTGACAATAATTACTACATATGTGGAATATGGTATAATTCACAGGAGGCTGCTGAGGGGAGAATGGCTCATAATAATGGCCGGAGCTGGAATGGGATCACACACCTGGAAACCATGTGTTTGATGTATGTTATACCATTCCACTAATTCCGCTCCAGTCATTACCATGAGCCTGTCCTCCCAATTAAGGTGCCACCAACCTCCTGTGGTGTAATTGCAGACCACAATTTGGGGAGCTTCTTTATGTGGGTGTTCCCTGATATCATGAAACACCCATAGATACCTGCCATTGGCTAGTTCCGGTGTTATGAGACTGATGGTTTCTCAACACAGATTATTTGTTTACATGGCAGGTTAGGATAACTAACTTGGCAGGTTAGGATATTTAACATGGCAGGTTAGGTGAATTAGCGTGGCATGTTAGGAGAACGAGGTTAAGGTTAGAAAAGGTGTTAGGGTTAGGCTTAGCTACAATGCTAAAGTATTGTCCCCTACGCAAAATAAATGGCCGCAGACAAATGGTGAGCATCAATGGATGCAACATGATATCAAGAAATGCCTATATCAGAAAATTCCCCTAATTTGCAGTCTGCAATTACACCCTCAATGTCCTTGTGGTTAGATTGTCCGCCCTGAGATTGGAAGGTTGTGAGTTCAATCCCTGGCTGAGTCATACCAACGACTCCAAAAATGGGACAAGATGTGTCTCTGCTTGGCATTCAGCATTAAGGAGATCGATTGGGTCTAAGGCCCTGTGATAGACTAGTGTCCTGTCCAGGGGGTTTACTTGTACATCAAGCTGACTCACGCTACAGAAACAGGAGCTAGACTCCTGCCCTATGAGCCGTTCCGGCTTGCACAAGGCTACTTACCTACTTTATACTTCTGTGACCTGAAGTACAGTACATTGTTAAAGCATGTGAGTTCCTCCAAGAACAATGCTAGCGCTGATGCCTTTATGATATTTATGATAATGCTTGCATTGTGTTTGTCTTTGAAGCTCAGGGAGAAAATGCCAGGGTTACTTACAAGTAAAACAAACACAGACATGCATTTACCTAGCATCAACAAGCTGTTCCATTGTTTCAAAGAATACAACGGGGTCACAGGGTGCTATTTTGGGTCACATGTTGCTATTTGCCACAGGTAAACACTCCCCTCTCTCTCTCCCCCCTCTCCCCTCTCCCCCCTCTCCCCCCCTCTCTCACTCTCTTTGCTTTTTAATGAGGGGTGGGGGGATGTTTTACGGGGTGTTTTTAAGTCAGTCAGGATGTCTCAATAAAGACCATCAAAAGCTGCTCTCTCTCTCTCTCTCTCTCTCTCTCTCTCTCTCTCTCTCCTCTCTCTCTCTCTCTCTCTCTCTCTCTCTCTCTCTCTCTCCTCTCTCTCTCTCTCTCTCTCTCTCTCTCTCTCTCTCTCTCTCTCTCTCTCTCTCTCTCTCTCTCTCTCTCTCTCTCTCTCTTCTGCATTGTGGTTTCTGCCTCAACTGG
>NW_028157017.1:10000-21370 GCF_964263955.1 Coregonus lavaretus | reverse complement strand
ATTGAGTTGGAATGAGAGGCAATCATTATGTCATGTCTCAGTCACAATAGGATGCCTTTATTGCCTGAGTGGTTTTGGATTGAGACATGATCATCAAACAGTGTGTCGCAACGTCAATCGGCTTTTGTTACAATGTTTTATTTTAATTGAATATGCAAATGGTGCGGTTCAAATTCCCCAGTTTTTCACTGATTGACATTTTGTTTTCTCGACCCTCTCCTCGTTGACTATATTTGCATAAGTAATCGTCAAACACAATTCCACTGTGTTTCACTTGTATTGCTGTCCGAATACCAGTCACTATCGACTGCTAACAGTATGTGACATTTAGGGGAGATTAGGGCACAATTACCGTGTAACCGTGTAACCAACAGTTATGGATGAAGACTGTCATGTAAATAAAATAACCGTCATAACAGTAAAAAATATATACTGTATGTATATACAGTGACTTCAGAAAGTATTCACACCCCTTGACTTTTTCCACATTTTGTTGTGTTACAGCCTGAATTTTAAATGTATATTTTGTGTCACTGGTTTGCACACAATACCCCATAATGTCAAAGTGGAATTATGTAATTTTTTCTTCTTACACACAATGAAAAGCTGAAATGTCTTAGTTACAGTTTTGACTTAAATCAGCTTGAAAATCTATGACAAGACTTGAAAATGCTGTTTTAAAGTAACCATTGTCCTCATGGGGAAATCCCTGAGCAGTTTCCTTCCTCTCCTGCAACTGAGTTAGGAGGGATGCCTGTATCTTTATAGTGATTGGGTGTATTGATACACCATGCGCAAAGGAATATTCAATGTCTGCTTTTAAAATGTTTACCTATCTACCAATAGGTGCCCTTCTTTGTGAGGCATGGAAAACCTCCCTGGTATTTGTGGTTGAGTCTGTGTTTGAAATTCACTGCTTGATTGAGGACCTTACATATTATTGTATGTGTGGGGTACAGAGATGAGGTAGTCATTCAAAAATCATGTTAAACACTATTATTGCACACAGAGTGAGCCCATTCAACTTATTATGTTACTTGTTAAGCACATTTTTACTCCTGAACTTATTTAGGCGGGGTTGAATACCTATTGACTCAAGACATTTGAGCTTTTAATTTTGTATTAATTTGTAAACATTTCTAAAAACATAATTCTACTTTGATATTATGTGTAGATCAGTGACACCAAATCTCAATTGAATCAATTTTAAATCCAGGCTGTAACACTACAAAATGTGGAAAACGTCAAGGGTTGTGAATACTTTCTGAAGGCACTGTGTGTATATCTGTATGTGTCTGTGCGGGGGTGTTGCAGAGAGTGTTGCTCAGCCATATGCATGTACAGTATAGTGATAAGGATACTCATGCTTTTCACAGTATGCTCTGTAAAGCATTTCCAATGGTTTAGTACAGTACATTTGACAACTGAGTGGAAACACTGTAAAGCCATATTCTCTCTGGTATTTGTCACTCATACAACGTGTTCTGTGTCCTCATTACACAACGGGTTCTGTGTCCTCATTATACAACGGGTTCTGTGTCCTCATTACACAACGGGTTCTCATTACTCAACGTGTTCTGTGTTCTCATTACTCAACGTGTTCTGTGTTCTCATTACACAACGTGTTCTGTGTCCTCATTACACAACGTGTTATGTGTTCTCATTACACAATGTGTTCTGTGTCCTCATTACACAACGTGTTCTGTGTCTCATTACACAACATGATCTGTGTCCTCATTACGCAACGCGTTCTCATTACACAATGTATTCTGTGTCCTCATTACACAACGTGTTCTCATTACACAACGTGATCTGTGTCCTCATTACACAACGTGTTCTGTGTCCTCATTACACAACCTGTTCTGTGTCCTCATTACACAACGTGTTCTGTGTTCTCATTACACAACGTGTTCTGTGTTCTCATTACACAACGTGTTCTCATTACTCAATGTGTTCTGTGTTCTCATTACACAATGTGTTCTGTGTCCTCATTACACAACGTGTTCTCATAACACAACGTGTTCTGTGTCCTCATTACACAACGTGTTCTGTGTTCTCATTACACAACGTGTTCTGTGTTCTCATTACACAACGTGTTCTCATTACTCAATGTGTTCTGTGTTCTCATTACACAATGTGTTCTGTGTTCTCATTACACAACGTGTTCTGTGTCCTCATTACACAACGTGTTATGTGTTCTCATTACACAATGTGTTCTGTGTCCTCATTACACAACGTGTTCTGTGTCCTCATTACACAACGTGTACTGTGTCCTCATTACACAACGTGTTCTGTGTTCTCATTACACAACGTGTTCTGTGTTCTCATTACACAACGTGTTCTCATTACTCAATGTGTTCTGTGTTCTCATTACACAATGTGTTCTGTGTCCTCATTACACAACGTGTTCTCATTACACAACGTGTTCTGTGTCCTCATTACACAACGTGTTCTGTGTTCTCATTACACAACGTGTTCTGTGTTCCCACTACACAACGTGTTCTGTGTTCCCACTACACAACGAGTTCTGTGTCCTCATTACACAACGTGTTCTGTGTCCTCATTACACAACATGTTCTGTGTCCTCATTACACAATGTGTTATGTGTTCTCATTACACAACGTGTTCTGTGTTCTCATTACACAACGTGATCTGTGTCCTCATTTCACAACGTGTTCTGTGTTCCCACTACACAATGTGTTCTGTGTTCCCACTACACAACGTGTTCTGTGTCCTCATTACACAACGTGTTCTGTGTTCTCATTACACAACGTGTTCTGTGTTCCCACTACACAACGTGTTCTGTGTTCTCATTACACAACGTGTTCTGTGTTCTCATTACACAACGTGTTCTCATTACTCAATGTGTTCTGTGTTCTCATTACACAATGTGTTCTGTGTTCTCATTACACAACGTGTTCTGTGTCCTCATTACACAACGTGTTATGTGTTCTCATTACACAATGTGTTCTGTGTCCTCATTACACAACGTGTTCTGTGTCCTCATTACACAACGTGTACTGTGTCCTCATTACACAACGTGTTCTGTGTTCTCATTACACAACGTGTTCTGTGTTCTCATTACACAACGTGTTCTCATTACTCAATGTGTTCTGTGTTCTCATTACACAATGTGTTCTGTGTCCTCATTACACAACGTGTTCTGTGTTCTCATTACACAACGTGTTCTGTGTTCCCACTACACAACGTGTTCTATGTTCCCACTACACAACGTGTTCTGTGTTCCCACTACACAACGAGTTCTGTGTCCTCATTACACAACATGTTCTGTGTCCTCATTACACAACGTGTTCTGTGTCCTCATTACACAACGAGTTCTGTGTCCTCATTACACAACATGTTCTGTGTCCTCATTACACAACGTGTTATGTGTTCTCATTACACAACGTGTTCTTTGTTCTCATTACACAACGTGATCTGTGTCCTCATTTCACAACGTGTTCTGTGTTCCCACTACACAATGTGTTCTTTGTTCCCACTACACAACGTGTTCTGTGTCCTCATTACACAACGTGTTCTGTGTCCTCATTACACAACGTGTTCTCATTACTCAATGTGTTCTGTGTTCTCATTACACAATGTGTTCTGTGTCCTCATTACACAACGTGTTCTCATTACACAACGTGTTCTGTGTCCTCATTACACAACGTGTTCTGTGTTCTCATTACACAACATGATCTGTGTCCTCATTACGCAACGCGTTCTCATTACACAATGTGTTCTGTGTCCTTATTACACAACGTGTTCTCATTACACAACGTGATCTGTGTCCTCATTACACAACGTGTTCTGTGTCTTCATTACACAACGTGTTCTGTGTCCTCATTACACAACGTGTTCTGTGTCCTCATTACACAACGTGTTCTGTGTTCTCATTACACAACGTGTTCTGTGTTCTCATTACACAACGTGTTCTCATTACTCAATGTGTTCTGTGTTCTCATTACACAATGTGTTCTGTGTCCTCATTACACAACGTGTTCTCATTACACAACGTGTTCTGTGTCCTCATTACACAACGTGTTCTGTGTTCTCATTACACAACGTGTTCTGTGTTCCCACTACACAACGAGTTCTGTGTCCTCATTACACAACATGTTCTTTGTTCTCATTACACAACGTGATCTGTGTCGTCATTTCACAACGTGTTCTGTGTTCCCACTACACAATGTGTTCTGTGTTCCCACTACACAACGTGTTCTGTGTCCTCATTACACAACGTGTTATGTGTCCTCATTACACAACGTGTTCTCATTACTCAATGTGTTCTGTGTTCTCATTACACAATGTGTTCTGTGTCCTCATTACACAACGTGTTCTCATTACACAACGTGTTCTGTGTCCTCATTACACAACGTGTTCTGTGTTCCCACTACACAACGTGTTCTGTGTTCTCATTACACAACGTGTTCTGTGTTCTCATTACACAACGTGTTCTCATTACTCAATGTGTTCTGTGTTCTCATTACACAATGTGTTCTGTGTTCTCATTACACAACGTGTTCTGTGTCCTCATTACACAACGTGTTATGTGTTCTCATTACACAATGTGTTCTGTGTCCTCATTACACAACGTGTTCTGTGTCCTCATTACACAACGTGTACTGTGTCCTCATTACACAACGTGTTCTGTGTTCTCATTACACAACGTGTTCTGTGTTCTCATTACACAACGTGTTCTCATTACTCAATGTGTTCTGTGTTCTCATTACACAATGTGTTCTGTGTCCTCATTACACAACGTGTTCTCATTACACAACGTGTTCTGTGTCCTCATTACACAACGTGTTCTGTGTTCTCATTACACAACGTGTTCTGTGTTCCCACTACACAACGTGTTCTGTGTTCCCACTACACAACGAGTTCTGTGTCCTCATTACACAACGTGTTCTGTGTCCTCATTACACAACATGTTCTGTGTCCTCATTACACAACGTGTTATGTGTTCTCATTACACAACGTGTTCTGTGTTCTCATTACACAACGTGATCTGTGTCCTCATTTCACAACGTGTTCTGTGTTCCCACTACACAATGTGTTCTGTGTTCCCACTACACAACGTGTTCTGTGTCCTCATTACACAACGTGTTCTGTGTTCTCATTACACAACGTGTTCTGTGTTCCCACTACACAACGTGTTCTGTGTTCTCATTACACAACGTGTTCTGTGTTCTCATTACACAACGTGTTCTCATTACTCAATGTGTTCTGTGTTCTCATTACACAATGTGTTCTGTGTCTCATTACACAACGTGTTCTGTGTCCTCATTACACAACGTGTTATGTGTTCTCATTACACAATGTGTTCTGTGTCCTCATTACACAACGTGTTCTGTGTCCTCATTACTCAACGTGTACTGTGTCCTCATTACACAACGTGTTCTGTGTTCTCATTACACAACGTGTTCTGTGTTCTCATTACACAACGTGTTCTCATTACTCAATGTGTTCTGTGTTCTCATTACACAATGTGTTCTGTGTCCTCATTACACAACGTGTTCTCATTACACAACGTGTTCTGTGTCCTCATTACACAACGTGATCTGTGTCCTCATTTCACAACGTGTTCTGTGTTCCCACTACACAATGTGTTCTGTGTTCCCACTACACAACGTGATCTGTGTCCTCATTTCACAACGTGTTCTGTGTTCCCACTACACAATGTGTTCTGTGTTCCCACTACACAACGTGTTCTGTGTCCTCATTACACAACGTGATCTGTGTCCTCATTTCACAACGTGTTCTGTGTTCCCACTACACAATGTGTTCTGTGTTCCCACTACACAACGTGTTCTGTGTCCTCATTACACAACGTGTTCTGTGTTCTCATTACACAACGTGTTCTGTGTTCCCACTACACAACGTGTTCTGTGTTCTCATTACACAACGTGTTCTGTGTTCTCATTACACAACGTGTTCTCATTACTCAATGTGTTCTGTGTTCTCATTACACAATGTGTTCTGTGTTCTCATTACACAACGTGTTCTGTGTCCTCATTACACAACGTGTTATGTGTTCTCATTACACAATGTGTTCTGTGTCCTCATTACACAACGTGTTCTGTGTCCTCATTACACAACGTGTACTGTGTCCTCATTACACAACGTGTTCTGTGTTCTCATTACACAACGTGTTCTGTGTTCTCATTACACAACGTGTTCTCATTACTCAATGTGTTCTGTGTTCTCATTACACAATGTGTTCTGTGTCCTCATTACACAACGTGCTCTGTGTTCTCATTACACAACGTGTTCTGTGTTCCCACTACACAACGTGTTCTATGTTCCCACTACACAACGTGTTCTGTGTTCCCACTACACAACGAGTTCTGTGTCCTCATTACACAACATGTTCTGTGTCCTCATTACACAACGTGTTCTGTGTCCTCATTACACAACGAGTTCTGTGTCCTCATTACACAACATGTTCTGTGTCCTCATTACACAACGTGTTATGTGTTCTCATTACACAACGTGTTCTTTGTTCTCATTACACAACGTGATCTGTGTCCTCATTTCACAACGTGTTCTGTGTTCCCACTACACAATGTGTTCTTTGTTCCCACTACACAACGTGTTCTGTGTCCTCATTACACAACGTGTTCTGTGTCCTCATTACACAACGTGTTCTCATTACTCAATGTGTTCTGTGTTCTCATTACACAATGTGTTCTGTGTCCTCATTACACAACGTGTTCTCATTACACAACGTGTTATGTGTTCTCATTACACAACGTGTTCTTTGTTCTCATTACACAACGTGATCTGTGTCCTCATTTCACAACGTGTTCTGTGTTCCCACTACACAATGTGTTCTTTGTTCCCACTACACAACGTGTTCTGTGTCCTCATTACACAACGTGTTCTGTGTCCTCATTACACAACGTGTTCTCATTACTCAATGTGTTCTGTGTTCTCATTACACAATGTGTTCTGTGTCCTCATTACACAACGTGTTCTCATTACACAACGTGTTCTGTGTCCTCATTACACAACGTGTTCTGTGTTCTCATTACACAACATGATCTGTGTCCTCATTACGCAACGCGTTCTCATTACACAATGTGTTCTGTGTCCTTATTACACAACGTGTTCTCATTACACAACGTGATCTGTGTCCTCATTACACAACGTGTTCTGTGTCTTCATTACACAACGTGTTCTGTGTCCTCATTACACAACGTGTTCTGTGTCCTCATTACACAACGTGTTCTGTGTTCTCATTACACAACGTGTTCTGTGTTCTCATTACACAACGTGTTCTGTGTCCTCATTACACAACGTGTTCTCATTACACAACGTGTTCTGTGTCCTCATTACACAACGTGTTCTGTGTTCTCATTACACAACGTGTTCTGTGTTCCCACTACACAACGAGTTCTGTGTCCTCATTACACAACATGTTCTTTGTTCTCATTACACAACGTGATCTGTGTCGTCATTTCACAACGTGTTCTGTGTTCCCACTACACAATGTGTTCTGTGTTCCCACTACACAACGTGTTCTGTGTCCTCATTACACAACGTGTTATGTGTCCTCATTACACAACGTGTTCTCATTACTCAATGTGTTCTGTGTTCTCATTACACAATGTGTTCTGTGTCCTCATTACACAACGTGTTCTCATTACACAACGTGTTCTGTGTCCTCATTACACAACGTGTTCTGTGTTCCCACTACACAACGTGTTCTGTGTTCTCATTACACAACATGTTCTGTGTTCTCATTACACAACGTGTTCTCATTACTCAATGTGTTCTGTGTTCTCATTACACAATGTGTTCTGTGTTCTCATTACACAACGTGTTCTGTGTCCTCATTACACAACGTGTTATGTGTTCTCATTACACAATGTGTTCTGTGTCCTCATTACACAACGTGTTCTGTGTCCTCATTACACAACGTGTACTGTGTCCTCATTACACAACGTGTTCTGTGTTCTCATTACACAACGTGTTCTGTGTTCTCATTACACAACGTGTTCTCATTACTCAATGTGTTCTGTGTTCTCATTACACAATGTGTTCTGTGTCCTCATTACACAACGTGTTCTCATTACACAACGTGTTCTGTGTCCTCATTACACAACGTGTTCTGTGTTCTCATTACACAACGTGTTCTGTGTTCCCACTACACAACGTGTTCTGTGTTCCCACTACACAACGAGTTCTGTGTCCTCATTACACAACGTGTTCTGTGTCCTCATTACACAACATGTTCTGTGTCCTCATTACACAACGTGTTATGTGTTCTCATTACACAACGTGTTCTGTGTTCTCATTACACAACGTGATCTGTGTCCTCATTTCACAACGTGTTCTGTGTTCCCACTACACAATGTGTTCTGTGTTCCCACTACACAACGTGTTCTGTGTCCTCATTACACAACGTGTTCTGTGTTCTCATTACACAACGTGTTCTGTGTTCCCACTACACAACGTGTTCTGTGTTCTCATTACACAACGTGTTCTGTGTTCTCATTACACAACGTGTTCTCATTACTCAATGTGTTCTGTGTTCTCATTACACAATGTGTTCTGTGTTCTCATTACACAACGTGTTCTGTGTCCTCATTACACAACGTGTTATGTGTTCTCATTACACAATGTGTTCTGTGTCCTCATTACACAACGTGTTCTGTGTCCTCATTACTCAACGTGTACTGTGTCCTCATTACACAACGTGTTCTGTGTTCTCATTACACAACGTGTTCTGTGTTCTCATTACACAACGTGTTCTCATTACTCAATGTGTTCTGTGTTCTCATTACACAATGTGTTCTGTGTCCTCATTACACAACGTGTTCTCATTACACAACGTGTTCTGTGTCCTCATTACACAACGTGTTCTGTGTTCTCATTACACAACGTGTTCTGTGTTCCCACTACACAACGTGTTCTGTGTTCCCACTACACAACGTGTTCTGTGTCCTCATTACACAACGTGTTCTGTGTCCTCATTACACAACATGTTCTGTGTCCTCATTACACAATGTGTTATGTGTTCTCATTACACAACGTGTTCTGTGTCCTCATTACACAACGGGTTCTGTGTCCTCATTACACAACGTGTTCTCATTACTCAACGTGTTCTGTGTTCTCATTACACAACGTGTTCTGTGTTCTCATTACACAATGTGTTCTGTGTTCTCATTACACAACGTGTTCTGTGTTCTCATTACACAACGTGTTCTCATTACACAACAGTTTCTGTGTTCTCATTACACAACGTGTTCTGTGTCCTCATTACACAACGTGTTCTGTGTCCTCATTACACAACGTGTTCTGTGTTCTCATTACACAACGTGTTCTGTGTCCTCATTACACAACGTGTTCTCATTACTCAACGTGTTCTGTGTTCTCATTACACAACGTGTTCTGTGTCCTCATTACACAACGTGTTCTGTGTTCTCATTACACAACGTGTTCTGTGTTCTCATTACACAACGTGTTCTGTGTCCTCATTACACAACGGGTTCTGTGTCCTCATTACACAATGGGTTCTGTGTCCTCATTACACAATGGGTTCTGTGTCCTCATTACACAACGGGTTCTGTGTCCTCATTACACAATGTGTTCTGTGTCCTCATTACACAACGTGTTCTGTGTTCTCATTACACAACGTGTTCTGTGTTCTCATTACACAACGTGTTCTGTGTTCTCATTACACAACAGTTTCTGTGTTCCGCAGTAGAATAAAAATAAAAAGGAAAATGAAAGTGGAGCGATCCCCAAGAAGCATTTCTGCACTGAAACAGAATGATTGAAATTAATCAGCCCACTGGCTCCCATACAGTATGTAGTTCCATCTAAATATATATGTTTCTCTTCCGTGATATAATCTTCAATACTGTATAATTTGCCCAATCTTTTATCTCATGCTCACAATCTCTTCTATGGCATAATATTTGACATATTCTTCTTTAGTTCATGCTCACTTTCGGGACAGTTGGCCATAGAGTGATATTGTACAAGTCAGTGAGCAGGTCCTCCCAAACGTGAATAAAGAGAGCTGTGAAAGGATTGTGAAGTCCTCCTTCCCTCCATCCCTCCCTTCTGTTCTCTTATCTTCTGTTCACTCCTCTCCCTCTCCTCCTCTCCCTCTCCCTCTCCCTCTCATCCTCTCCCTCTCCCTCTCCTCCTTCCTTCTCTCATCCCTTGAGGAGGCCTCTGCTCCTCTCCTCCTCTCCTCTTCCTCTCCCTCTCCCTCTCATCCTCTCCCTCTCCCTCTCCTCCCTCCTCCTCTCATCCCTTGAGGAGGCCTCTGCTCCACTCATCCCTCTCTGCTTGATTAGCTGCTGCTGTTGTCACAATCAGAGACCACATTTCAGTGCTACAGAGACTTCATGGATTCAGTGCCCAGGATAGAGTCATCATGCTCCTCTGGGTAATCAGTGGGCTCTCTGAACTAGTGCACCCCTTAAGGAACCACCATAAATGAGGGAAGATGGCAGTGGCAGATACGCGGAATTGAAGCACTGTGAAGCATCAGGGGCCTGCTGATTTGTAAATCAAGTGACAACTCCCTCCACTTTGGACATGTTGCTGGTTAGAACAAATAAGCACTTCTGAAAGGGTATTGCCGCGGAAATCCCCTATCTGTATTGATTGAATAGTGGCCACAAATCAATGCAGTCTGAAAGACTGACCTGTGTTGTTGTCTATCAGTGTGTACTGTGGGACATCGGCTGCGTTTAGACAGGCAGCCCAATTCTGATCATTTTTCCCCACTAATTGGTATTTTGACCAATCAGATCAGCTCTGAAAAAGATCTGATATGAAAAGATCTGAAGTGATTGGTCAAAAGACCAATTAGTGGAAACAAATAACAGAATTGGGCTGCCTGTCTAAACGCAGCACATGGGATGTGACATTGTGATGTGTAAGGATTTTTAAAGGTGTGTGGCTGCAGCATTTAAATAACTCAGGAGATTCGGCAGCAAATATTATTTAAGTGAGCGTCTGTTTGAAGATGTGGCTGACATTAAAGACCGCTTTTCGCTCTCTAATATCCCTTTCATACACAGACCGAAATCCCACTAATTTACCACGCCTGCTTCTTTTTGGCTGCTTTTTTGTATATCTGAAAGGAGTAGGTGGTACAAAAACGAGGAAAAATAAAGACCTAGTCATGATTCCTGCATTTTCACAGACCCTGTAACCAAAGTACAGGTATCAGGTCTGGTGTGAATGGTTCTCCGCTTCTCTGCAGGTAAATTAATTAACACTTCCATTGTTTAACACCTCCCTAATCTGAAATGCAACCAGCCCCCATGTTTTAACAACACCCCCCCCACCCCTCCCAATTCGCCAGTTACCCACTGACATGTATAAAAGGGGTATACCTGT
>NW_028157017.1:0-7500 GCF_964263955.1 Coregonus lavaretus | reverse complement strand
AGTGTAGCTGTATTTACAGTCAGTCCGTGTAACATCAGTGTAGCTGTATTTACAGCATGAAGAACTCCCCAGTATCACTAGGGCTCTCTCTGTGGCTGTGAAGTTATTCTGGTATAGCTTCTGAATAATACATGCAGACTGTTTGTGTGTTTTGGAATCTGTGAACAATATATACGTCTACAAGTAATAGCATTGTGTAATCGACCGATCGGGTAATTTAGCTGCGTTTGGCATAGAGTTCTTGGTGTATTCTGGGGTATTAGGCTTGGGTCTTGCCCTTGGGTGTGTGGGTGTATTGTATTCTACAGTATATGACTGCGATTGCCTGCGGTTAAGCGGGTTTGAAGTGGTCCCATGTAGCGGAATGTGTGGTATATCTAGGCCAAGTGGTTGGCGCAATAGTGCTCTGCATTTTGGGAGCAATCATTAGCAGGACTGTGTGTGAGAGTGTTTCTGTGTGTGTTACTGTGTTAAGACTCTCCCCAGCCTAGCACTAGCCTCTATCCTCCCCATCAATAAAAACATCATTTTCTGTTCATCGTGAAGATCAATGTTATGACGATAAACTGTTTCAGAGTCAGTGTATAATATAATCTTGGATATGTTTTTATATTTAAAAAGGTCATTATTCCAGTTAGCTCCGATACATGGATCCTTGTCACCTCTATCGCCATGTATAACGCTCTGAGTTCTGTGAGCGTGCAGTATTTAGCCATACAGGTGCTAGTGAAAGTCAACACACCCCTTGCACAGTCTTCACATTTTGCTGCCTTAAAATTAAATCAAAAAAGGGATTCGATTGGATTTTTATCCTATCGATTTTACAATTATAGATCATTTTCCAAATGACTAAGAATACAAGATAAGGATGCACTGATTTGCGTATGTCTTCACACCCCAGAGTTAGACGATACTTGGTGGAAGCACCTTTGGCAGCCATTACAGCTGTGAATCATTTTGAATAAGATTCTACCAACATTACACCACTCTTAGGGCAACACACTGAGTGGACATTAACATTAGCAACACCTGCTCTTTCCATGACATAGACTGACCAGGTGAATCCAGGTGAAAGCTATGATCCCTTATTGATGTCACCTATTAAATAAACTTCAAATCAGTGTAGATGAAGGGGAGGAGACAGGTTAAAGAAGGATTTTTAAGCCTCGAGACTTCTTCCAAAATTAAAATTGCTGTTCAGTGCTCTTTATCATCTCTTCTATAGGAAGTGCATTACCACCTGTAAGATTCTAGATTCTCACAGTTCATTAGTGGGATGATCATATTGTCTTTCTCTATCTTGTCATCTCTTTAGTTTAGGTCTGTAGTCAGCAGTTCAAACCTCTTCAACTCTCAAACTAGCAGTTTCAAGCCTTCCAATAGCACAGATTTTCCCACCATACCGACAACCTCCAGTCGTCCAGCGTAGAGTGCTTTTCTGTGTTGTGTCCAGATGGCGTGAAGCTATCGCCACGGTTACCTGGAGTAGGACGGATTACATTTTTAGAAAGCTGTCGAGCAGAGAGAGAGAGAGAAAGAGCGCCTTTGGACATGGACAAGTCACTTTTAGACAGATCTTTACCCAGGAAGCGCTTTAGTCCTAAAACAAGTCCAGATTTAAATTGTATATCACTTTTTGTTGCTAATATTGAATCCCTATAACTTTTCTATTAAAGAAGCATGGAGCCACACTGCATTATATATATTTTTTAGTGTGTGCCAGTCCCCCTGCCAGCTTCCTTCATGCCCAGAATAGGGAATAGGGCGGCCAAACTTATTTTTGCCTCGTGAATCAACTAACCTTTAGAATTTCCTAGTGACTCACCAAATAGACGAAACTATCTTTCTAGCAAGTAACTCAATCTTTAGCAGCGGCCCAAGGGGGACTGGCTGCTACCCGCTGTTTGGAAAGCACTGGCATAATGTGGGTTTCAATGGTTCAATTGATTAAAGCGAAAGCCATATGGTGCTTGGCGTGTTTTTCTGCCTTATACTGTATGACTTCACTGCAAGTGGCTTTAGATAAAGTGTCTGCTAAATGACCGTATTATATACATTAATACTGGGATACTGGTTCCTCCTCCTGGCACAGTGTGCTTTAAGAGCCTTAGGGCCCTAGCTCAGTCTCCCAGTAGAGGTTACTAGCAGGTTGCAGCTCTCCCAGTAGAGATTACTAGCAGGTTGCAGCTCAGTTTAAAGCTGGTTTCACTGGAGGGTTGTCTGCTTTGCTTTGTATACCTTCCTAAGGAGCCATTGGGAAGACAAACAGTTCTACAGCAAAGTACACATCTGGGTCATGTTCATTAGGCAAACAGAAGAAACTGGGATGCACTGTACTACCTGGACTTGTCCAATAAGGAAATGCCTTTGCTAATTTGTTGTGGGCCTTAATTAAAGCCCAGCAGTGATGTAGCTGGCAATAAAAATAGGGATATTGACGACAGCAGCGCATCTCTTACCACAGGGGAAATCAATAAGGGATTTTATAAATGTAATCAGTTTAAAGGATAAAGCATAATGCACCTCTGTGCTGCAGTAGCTAGCACATAAAACGCTAATTGCTAGTTCTATTGCTAATGTCAACAGAGTGTGATGGGTGATGGGTGCCGGAAGACCTGTGTAAACAGGGCCTCCGCAATCTGCAGGGCCGTGGGGAGACCGGGCAGAGGAAGGAGGCGGCAGGCTTTGGAAAAGTGGTCCACAATGACCAGGATGGTGGTGTTATCTTGAGAGAGGGGAAGATCAGTAAGGAAATCAATACTCAGGTGAGACTATGGCCGTTGTGGAACTGGTAAAGACTGTAACTTACCCGCTGGGAGGTGCCTAGGTGCATTACTCTGGGCACACACCGAGCAAGAGGAGACATATACCCTCACGTCCTTAGCCAAGGTAGGCCACCAGTACTTTCCGGTCAGGCAGCGCACTGTCCGACCGATACCTGGATGACCAGAGGAGGGGGAGTTGTGTGCCCAGTAGATCAGACGGTCACGGACAAGAGCAGGCACGTACTGCAGCCCAGCTGGACACTGAGGTGGAGATGGCTCTGTGCGTAATGCCTGCTCTATATCCGCGTCCATCGCCCATACTACCGGCCCCACAATGCAGGAGGCCGGGAGTATGGGGGTGTTGTCTCTGGGCCTCTCCTCTGTGTCGTACAGTTGTGACAGTGCGTCTGCCTTCACGTTCTTCGTACCCGGGATGTATGATAGTGTAAAATCAAACTGGGTGAAGAATAGGGCCCACCTGGCCTGGTGAGGGTTCAGCCTCCTCGCAGCCCGGATGTACTCCAGGTTACGGTGGTCCGTCCAGATGAGTAAAGGGTGTTTCGCCCCTTCGAGCCAATGCCTCCACACGGTCAGGGCTCGAACAACAGCCAACAGCTCCCGATCACCAACGTCGTAGTTCTGCTCCGCCTGGCTGAGCTTCTTGGAGAAGAAGGCACAGGGGCAGAGCTTGGGTGGCGTGCCCGAGCGTTGAGTTAGGACCACGCCTATCCCTATCCCGGACGCATCCACCTCCACTACGAACGGTAGTGATGGATCGGGGTGGGCCAGTACAAGGGCTGAGGTGAACAGACCCCTCAGGTTACTGAAGGCCCTGTCAGCCTCAGCAGACCAGCAGAGCCGGGACTGCCCACCCTTCAACAGAGATGTAATGGGAGCTGCGACCTTGCCAAAGCCCCGGATAAACCTCCGATAGTAGTTGGCAAAGCCAATAGAGTGTTGCACCTCTAGTCGGCCAATTACGCACGGCTGAAAATGCGATCTCCCTCTATCTCCACACCTGAGGTGGTAATGCAGTATCCGAGGAAGGAGACGGACTGTTGGAAAAACAGACACTTTTCTGCCTTGGCATAAAGGTCATGTTCCA
The DNA here is from genome assembly GCF_964263955.1 of Coregonus lavaretus. Classification (NCBI taxonomy): domain Eukaryota; kingdom Metazoa; phylum Chordata; class Actinopteri; order Salmoniformes; family Salmonidae; genus Coregonus; species Coregonus lavaretus. The sequence continues at coordinate 3,630 of NW_028157017.1, read as the reverse complement.
ACAGTCGGGCCAGCACTTTGCGAACCAGGGACACATGCTCGTCGCGTGTAGCGGAATACACCAGAATGTCATCAATATAGACCACTACACCGCAACCAAGCATGTCCCGAAACACCTCGTTCACAAAGGACTGGAAGACGGATGGAGCATTCATCAAACCGTAAGGCATCACCAGGTATTCGTAATGCCCCGTGGTTTTGCTGAATGCTGTCTTCCCACTTGTCCCCCTCTCGGACACGCACCAGGTTGTACGCACTCCGGAGATCTAATTTTGTGAAGAAGCGCGACCCATGCATTGACTCGATCACAGATGGAATGAGGGGGAGAGGATAACTAAATCGTATCGTCCCCTTGTTCAGTGATCGGTAGTCAATGCAAGGGCGCAGACCACCGTCTTTCTTCTTCACAAAAAAAGAAACTCGAGGAGGCGGGCGACATGGAGGGACATATAAACCCCTGGTGCAGGGACTCGGTGTCTCCATAGCCTCCGTTTCAGCCTGCGACAGGGGATACACATGACTCCTGGGAGGCACAGCGTCTACCCGGAGGTTTATCGCGTAATCCCCCGCCCGATGAGGTGGTAATTTGGTCGCTTGCGTTTTGGGACTAAGCATGCACCCAGGATGGGCCCCCGTGTTGTGGGTCAGCGTGGTGGATGTGTTGTTCAGTCCCAGGTTCCTGAGCTTAGTGATGAACTTGGAAGGCACCATGGTGTTGGCATGATGTCTCAGCAGTAGTATATATTGTTGTCATGATGTCTCAGCAGTAGTCTATATTGTTGTCATGATGTCTCAACAGTAGTCTATATTGTTGTCATGATGTCTCAGCAGTAGTCTATATTGTTGTCATGATGTCTCAGCAGTAGTCTATATTGTTGTCATGATGTCTCAGCAGTAGTCTATATTGTTGTCATGATGTCTCAACAGTAGTCTATATTGTTGTCATGATGTCTCAACAGTAGTCTATATTGTTGTCATGATGTCTCAACAGTAGTCTATATTGTTGTCATGATGTCTCAACAGTAGTCTATATTGTTGTCATGATGTCTCAACAGTAGTCTATATTGTTGGCATGATGTCTCAGCAGTAGTATATATTGTTGTCATGATGTCTCAACAGTAGTCTATATTGTTGTCATGATGTCTCAGCAGTAGTCTATATTGTTGTCATGATGTCTCAGCAGTAGTCTATATTGTTGTCATGATGTCTCAGCAGTAGTCTATATTGTTGTCATGATGTCTCAGCAGTAGTCTATATTGTTGTCATGATGTCTCAGCAGTAGTATATATTGTTGTCATGATGTCTCAGCAGTAGTCTATATTGTTGTCATGATGTCTCAGCAGTAGTCTATATTGTTGTCATGATGTCTCAACAGTAGTCTATATTGTTGTCATGATGTCTCAGCAGTAGTCTATATTGTTGTCATGATGTCTCAGCAGTAGTCTATATTGTTGTCATGATGTCTCAGCAGTAGTCTATATTGTTGTCATAATGTCTCAGCAGTAGTCTATATTGTTGAGAGAATGCCAAGAGTGTGCAAAGCTGTCATCAAGGAAAAGGGTGGCTATTTGAAGAATCTCAAATATAAAATATATTTTTTTTGGGAAACGCGTGCGCCAAATCAAGGTATTCGGGGGGGAATGCGCACGGTGGAGGTACTGTCTGGACTTTCCACCGTGGTTGCACCAAAGGAAACACCAAGACACCTACCCTGACACTCTCGCGACCACCCCGGGAGAACCCTCTGCGGCCATGAAAAGGTGGGGTTGTGGAGTGCTAACCAGGGGATACCTAACACAACAGGGAAAGCAGGAGACTCGCGATGAGTCTCGTGGGTAACCATAGTGACTGGTGCTGTAACCTCCCTAATGAACCCGGACCCTAATGGTCGACTGTCAAGTGCTCTGATGGGGAGTGGACTGGATAGGGGAACCAATGTAATGCCTAGACTGTGTGAAAATGACCTGTCCATAAAGTTCTCAGCTGCGCCTGAATCAACCAGAGCCTTACACTGGGGAACTACAATGTCATCAGGAAAGTGGATGGGTAGGGTGCGCAGCAGAGGGCTCTGAACGAGTGTGTGTGTTCGATACCTGGGGTGACGTGAGAGTGCCCTGCAAGACGACTCCAGACCCAAAAGAACGCTGACGACATCGTGCAGTGAAATGTCCTCTCGTGCCACCAGAGTGACACTGGCGCTGTCGTCCTCCGCTCTCCCAGATCGCCGCTCCACCCAGCTCCATCAGCTCGTGATCCGAGTTGGGCGGGGTTGGAATGGGCAGGCCCCCTCCAGGACGTCCTCTGGCCGCCAGCAGGTTGTCCAACCGGATGGCCATGTCCACCAGTTGAGTGAAGGACAACATGGTGTCCCGGCAGGCTGGCTCACTTCGGACGTCCTCCCGTAGATGGCACCGGAAGTGGTCGATGAGGGCCCGCTCGTTCCACCCGGACCCAGCTGCTAGAGTCCGGAACTCCAGGGCGAAGTCCTGCACGGTCCTCGTCCCCTGCCTCAGGTGGACCAACCGCTCGCCCGCCTCTCAACCCTTGGGCGGGTGATCGAAGACAGCCCAAAAGAGGCGAGCGAACTCCCCGTAGTTGTCCAATGCGGCTCCTCCTTCATTCCAGACCGCGTTAGCCCACTCCAGGGCTTTCACCGATAGGCAGGAGACGAGGGTGGACACCTTCTCCCGCTCCGATGGGGCCGGGCTGATGCTAGAGAAGTAGAGCTCCAGTTGGAGGAGGAATCCCTGGCAGAGAGCAGCTGTCCTGTCAAAATCACGTGGTCGGGATATATGGATCCCTCTGGGTGCTGGGTGTGGGTGGCTGGATCCGGTCACCCAGCTGGTCCCGACAGATCGGGTCCTCTCCTCTCCAGGCGTTGGACGAACCCGATCCATCGCTTCTCCCAAGCTGGCTAGCATCGTCGAATGCTCCTGGACCCGTGCCACGACTCCAGGCATGCGCTCCTCTCCTGCTGACTCCATGGCGGGTGGGTGATTCTGTGATGGGTGATTTGAAGGAGTCAGGCGCAGGAGGGTAAATCACAGAATACAGAGTTTATTCCGGAATACAGTGTTACGCAGAAATGCGTCAAACAGTCCAGTGCGCAAAACAGGTGCACTGGAACCAAACAGGCACACGGGAAAAATATACCCCGGCAATACAAAATACACAAAGCTCAACCGAGCTACACTCTCCTCACAATAAACAATCACCCACAAGTACAAGGGGGCAGAGGGAACACTTATACACGTACTAGTGAGGGGATATGAACCAGGTGTGTGTAATAGACAAGACAAAACAAATGGAATGATGAGATGAGGAGCGGCAGTGGCTAGAAGGCCGGTGACGACGAACACCGAATCCTGCCCAAACCAGGAAAGGAGGCAGCTTCGGAGGAAGTCGTGACACAGAGATATTGTCAATAAAACTCATCTTAGCTCACGTCTGATTTGATATGACATGAGCAGACAAGAATGCCTCAGTGGGCCCATGCCAAATATTTTCAGCCTCCTGAGGGGGAAGATGCGTTGTCATGCCCTCTTCACTACTGTGTTGGTGTGTGTGGACCATTATAGATCCTTAGTGATGTGGACACGAGGAACTTCAAGCTCCCAACCCGCTCCACTAC